>NC_079164.1:51196905-51496905 GCF_947568905.1 Ostrea edulis
ATATCGACATCATCCTTGCTGGCCATGACCATGACTATGGTCTTGAGATAGTGAGAATAATTTATTTATTCAAACAATTTTCACCAGTTTAATTCTGTGGTTTAAGGTAGTACTCTACATCGTCATAATGGCTGACTTCCTTTAAAAACATGGACGAAAAAATCGATATCAGCAATATTTGACTTTTCCTTTTCTATTTAAATACCTAGCCGAGTAGCTCAGTAGGTTAGAATACCGGATGCTGAACTGTAGGTCGCAGGTTCGAGTCCAGCAGGGGTTTTAAATTTTTTTCATGTTACCTTCTACTAAAACTGTATTTTTTGACAAAATAAAGTAAATTTGAAATTTTTCAACTTCAAAATATTGTTGTACATATCCTCCACTTTTCATCTACATCAAATTTCTCTGGTGTAGCATACCTCCTTAATACTGACTTCTTATTTTGTATGAAGAAAAAAATTGATACATCAATAGAAGATATATTCTCAATAGTATAAAGTAACTGTTGTTGGATTTCTTGTCTAAATCTACATTAATGCAGTTTTGAATTCCTTTATTTCCATTTCAAATAATGTCAATGTTATGGTTAGGTTATATTGACCACAATTTTGGTAGCAGTGAAAATAGGAAAAATGTAAACTGTGACAGAAAAAAGGACTGTCTACAGTAGTTTGCATTAACCTGCTTAGTGTCTTTCCACTATATGAAATTAATGGCAGAAAACAGGCTGAAAATTCTTGTTTCAAGTGATTAGATATTTGTAAAAGATTCAGAAAGTCCTTGTTTCGAGTGATTAGATATTTGTAAAAGACTCATTATTCAGAAAGTCCTTGTTTTCAGTGATTAGATATTTTTAAAAGATTCATTATTCAGAAAGTCCTTGTTTCGA
This sequence comes from Ostrea edulis, assembly GCF_947568905.1. Classification (NCBI taxonomy): domain Eukaryota; kingdom Metazoa; phylum Mollusca; class Bivalvia; order Ostreida; family Ostreidae; genus Ostrea; species Ostrea edulis. Next base: position 51,197,795 of record NC_079164.1, read on the forward strand.
GTGATTAGATATTTGTAAAAGATTCATTATTCAGAAAGTCCTTGTTTTGAGAGATTAGATATTTGTAAAAGACTCGTTATTCAGAAAGTTCAGTTGAAGTAGTGAAAGTGCATAAGTATGAGAGCGGTATCATTTAATTCTTGACTGATGCCAAAAAATGTCAAAATAATTTAGATAAATCTAGATAGCAATGGTCATGTTATTTCAAAGACAAATCGAAACATCATCAGTGTGATAAAATAATCACAATCTGCTCTTAGTTTGTATTTTTACCAATTTAGCAAAGTCTTATCTCATTAACTCAAATTTGGCTACTACTTTGGGTCTTTTTATAACTATTATGAAAATTTCTAGTTGATCTCTCAAGTGTATATTATTGCAAACAATGGCTAAAATGTACGATCCTCTCCTATTCTGGTAGGAGAGAGCTATACGTGGACTGCACACCGTGGCTTGAGACAATGATAAGTGTAATACTCTCAGTTTTAATGTGGAATATAACTCAAAGCTTGCATTGTAGTTAAGTGGGGAAAATACAATGAATAAAATTTTAGACTTTAAAACAAAATTTAACATTCATCATTAGATCTTCAGATGAATTTTTTTTTATGGTATTATGAGAAATAGCTAAAATCTTACAATATACCATGTATTAGATTATATGTACTTGTGTGTCATAGAAGGAAAATAATTTTCATAAGTTAGGAATCAAATGATATCATTAACTACCTTGTAGGTTAATAATACCAATATTGTTAAAAGTGGGACTGATTTCCGTAACCTGAGTAAGATAACACTGAAAAAGAACGGACTGCAGCTTCATGTGGATATTGAGAAGGTGGATATCACATCCGATATAGCGGAGGATCCAGAAACTTTGGAGGTTGTCAAACATATGCAAGGTACATCATAACTGGAACTCACCAATTTCATCATATGACTGTAGAAGTCAGTGTGAAGATTATTTAAAGTTTATGGTGTCCCTCACAAATTGGTTTCTAGGTGACATCGTGTGATGGAGTTGAAGACCGTCTGAAAGGTATACTGTGTGTGTACTTATTTTAGCATATTCCAAATTTGTTGCAATCAGATCTGATGCACTATTTGGCCTATTTATGATTTTGCACTTGTAATAAAAAATTTCATATTTTGGCACAACCATCTTCGCAAGCCAAGGGTTTTAAGCCCACTGCTCCCCAGTAACAAACCCTTGGCAGATTATATCACCAAAACTGTGGCCTGCAAGGGCATCACCTAGCAACTGTTCTGAATTTTAACTTTATAATTTAGCCAATCGGGTAACGGTTTTCATAATACATACTTTTAGTAAATGTAAACAAATTACAGTTTATGTTGCAAATTCGATGTTTGCTTCCGATAATGTAAATTATGTTTATAATACAAATCTTGTAAATGGGTGACTTCTGTGCTTTAAGTGCCTTTAAAGTTTGTTTCCGAGATTGTAGTAAATTTTCTTTGTCAGACTTGTTTAACTTGTTAAAGCACAGGCATACCAGACATATATCTGGAACAAACAGTCATTTTGACATGGACTGTAATTTTAGAACTTCTGACAGTTGTTTAAAAACTTCAAATGAAAGTGAAAATAGTACTTTACAGTATTTAGATGGTAATTGACCCCAAACAATCTATACAGGTCCCTCATAGGCATTAATCACATAAACAGCTGATAAACACACATGTTGACATCCATGTTTCTTGTGAATGAAAACTATATTTTCATTGGTTCTAAGGTTGAATCTTGGAGCCAATGAAAATTTCGCCACAGTTTTAGCACCTTTGAGCGTACATAGTGTATGAAAAGGGTGTTTTATAAATATGGTATTATTATTTATTTTATTATAATCTGCCAAAGGTGTGTTGGGAGCCTTGGCTAGAATAGATGGGCACATGCAACCATAAATTAACAATTTTGCTTCACTGTCAAAACTGTTTAAGATATGAATCCTGCTGATGTATGTATATACTAAAATAAGAACACATTTACAATGCATTCACATGCAAGTGAAAGAGAAAAATATTTCCTTTATTTTTAAGATCAAGGGTCAAGGTACAGCTTACATGCAGAAATTAGCAAATTTTAGTTTCCAGATCAATTTTCCTTAATAACATACATATTCTTTTGCATTAGATTGGTTTGAAAGATTGTAGTTCATAAGTACAAAGTTACTATGTGTCTTCCACTTCAGTTAAACTGGGGATATTTAGGTCTGTCCATCTGTCTATAACAATTTGATCTTTAGCAATGACTTTTTCATGAAGAGTACAATAGTTTTATAATTTCACAAATCAAAATCTTGTAATTTTGAAGTCAAAAGGTCAGAGGTCAAAGTCACTGGGTCATAGTATGGTTTGCTTTCTGTATAATATTTCAAGTACTGTTTCAGCTTTAGGATTGAAATTTCACATAAAGAGTCTCTTAAGGATGGCCCTTGGCCTATTATTTTAGGTAAAAATGTTCAAATTAATTGTTCATATGGTAAGATATCATTGTAGATAATATATCAAATACTCTTTAAAATCTAACTATCAAATTTTACCTAAGGAGTGAAAAAAAAAAGATTACTTTTATCAATTTTGAGATCCAATAGTCAAGGTCACCCATTCACACAATGTACAGATAACTAAAATGTCTCATGATAGTTTTAGTAATATGATGTACATGTATCACTAAAACTTTATATGATATGATTTTGCTTGTTATTTTACATCTCATTTTAGAATTTTTCACTCTATAAAGACTTCACCAGCTGTAGAGAAAGTAAATTTTAACTGAAGCATAACACTTAAGGTCATAACAGTGCAGGTTCTTTATTGTGCCAATGCCTTCTATTTTTAAGATCATATCTGAAATACCTGTAACTGTCACTTCTAATACCATGCACTTGACAAAGTCACTGCCTATGTTAAGCATCTTTAGGATCAAGGGTTGAATCTGAAACGTGGGTTGTGAAATGAGCACCCTAACCACTAGGCCAGTGAAATTTTGCAAGAAAAGTCATTTTACAATGTTTCCCCGTTTTAAAATACACAATAACTAGCTTTCTAAAATCAATTTCTTGTCATTAATGAAGTGTAGAATTATAGTGCATGTAACAGTGTTGCATTATAAGTGGTACCTCTTTTTTTATGAATTTGATTTAATAAAATAAATTTATTTTGTGGAATCCTAATGCTAATTGATGAATAGTGTGTAACTACTTAGAAATGTGGTTTGTTGATTATGTTTTTATTACTTTTTACTTAGGTGACATAAACAGTAAAATGGAAGAGGTTTTGGGCTATATGAGCGTGGAGCTTGATGGCAGGTTCTCAGCAGTTAGGTCCCAGGAAACTAATTTAGGTATCATTGGCAGTGATGTTCGCTATACTTTATGATGGCAATTGACTGGGATCTTTCATGTGATATATTATATTTTCTAATTGACTTATGTCGAAAGAGTATGTATGATCACAGGTTTAAGATAATCAGTTAGTAATGCTAAAGTCTCTGCTGTGATTGTGTTCAGTGCAGAAAATTCAAAGCAAACATTTCATTTAATTACACACAAACTAGGATCATTGAACTACTGTTTGGAAATCGGTGTCTGTATATATACAATAACTCAAATATTTATGCTTGTGTTGTTTTAAATAATATCTTTTATTTAGCTTTTTTGATACTTAAAAATAAACAAAAACAGCCTCCCTCCCCCCACCCCTCAAGAAAAAGATTGTACTGTTTGTGTCTACCCTACACCTCCTTTCACACCATGTAGGTTTGGTTCAGATTCCAACAGTCAGAGAAATGTCCCTTCCCCCTGTGTCAATGGGGATAGAGGAGGCTGTCCTCCAGTCTTTGATCTAACATTATCCAATTTCTCCTTTCCTTTTATTTTGAGAAAGAAATCTCAATTAATTGAACAGTCGCCAAGTCGACTCAGCAATTGGTAACCTTCTTAGTATTTGAGTCGCCAGATCTGTGTAATCATATTACAATTTTTCACAATTAAACATTCCAGTAGGCACCATCGATTTGCCTTTTCCCACTATTCCTTTTACTTAGGAATGTAACAACAACACTCTGAATTCATTTTCACATTTATTTAACTCTATTACACCAAGTATTACAATCAACTTGCAAGCACTACAATCACTAAAGAGTTTAGGACAATGGAGATAATTGGCCGCATTATCCACCAAATCTTGTCCAAGGTCTGGGGTTACAACCGAAATACCAACACCCAAGGTGCATAACGGGCATGACGGAGGCCTTGTGTTGAACACAAATGCCAGGAAAGTCCCAATGCTTGATAAACCAACATGTGGACGGGAATGGCCCGGGACATATCTGTTTACCCTGTTTCTGAGAGATTGCTCCCTGGTAAATAGTACTTACTGACACCGAGTACTCCAGACTGTGAGCCTTCCCTCCTTTTAAAAGAGGTGAAGGGGGCACCAAGTATGGCTTAAACTTGTAGAACCCCAACCATACACTACATGAGGGGTGACACTTTCCCCACTAAACAACACATGCCCCCTGTCTTGGTTGACAGATGGGAGAAACACAGGCCAGAAATGTCCCGAAACCCCCCTTTGAGTCCCCCCAGACCCGATGACAGGAAAGGACAATGCGACGGATTAAGCTATGAATGTTTGATCTTAACAGTTTGATGAAAGTCAATCTGTTTGAAAAATTCAATCTGTTTGACACTGCAGTGATGGCTCTATTATAGAGTTTTTTTTTTTTTTTTTTTTTTTTTTTGGACTATAATTATTGGGAGAGGTTATGGTTCATGGACTTCATTGCACAAAAGTTGAGATTTGATGCCTCAGGTGGTCTTGCTGCTCCAGGAATTTCATCTTGATGTCAGCAATTGTATGGTCCTCCGATGAATCTGAAAAAAGAGAAAACTAGACGCAGATGACTGTTGCATGTTGATGTACATGAAATGATTATCATCATCATTAATATGAAAAAGAGGGCTGGGTGGGTGGGTTTTCAGATTCACTTTGGAAGACAATGTCTCTCTCTTGGCGGGAAAATTTTAAGAGGAAGTAGAGGAATTTGTCAATTTGTACCACTATCTACTTCCTGTGAAAGAGCTTAGACAAGTTGTACTTGTCATTCCCTAATTTTCTTAGGGGTGCTCCGTCAATTAAGTGTGATTATTTGTATATTCATAAAATAATCTATATTAATATGAATATAATTTAAAATTCATTCAAAATACATAAGAATAGTTTTTTTCTCAAAATTTTCATGCATTTGCTCAAAGTGAAGGATATTTCTATTCATATATTTGTTGTATTCTATCTAAAATAAAAATCGTTTATCAAAATCAATAATTACTGTAATTTTTAATAAAATATTTTTTGACTGAATTATCTTAACTTTAATTGCTTACTTTTTGCCTTAATTATACTTCTTCTTTATCTCCTCCCACCACCGTTTTCTGGTGTCAAATTGCCTGAAATGTATATAAATATATGCTTTTTTTCTTTGATCGACCCCTTCTCTGACATGTTTTGTTTACAAACGTATAGTTCTAATATACAGTATATAAAGTATGGAGTCTACAATTCATTGTGGTTGAGAGTTTTCGTTTGTTATGGGAGGAAAATGAAATGGAATCAGGTTTGCTGAAAGAAATGACAGCCATGACTCCATATTTTGTTGCCGTTATCTCTGACTGATAATTAGGCCTATTCGATATTCCCAGTCCTCAGTTTTCATAAAGCTGAACCTTGCCATGATTCAGGGACTGTTGCATGAATTTTTGGACCAAAATTGCAGTATTTTGTAATTCTACATAAAGTATTCATATTTTACTTATGATTTCAGTTTGTCAGTGATTATCTGCCATTCTTTTTCCGTACCATCGACCCTCTCATTCCCTTTTCACTCCAGAATAGCATGTCTGCCTTAGTCTTCACCTCTTCAAGGAAAGCAACCTCCTCATCACCCCCTCCCCCCAATTTTGTCCCCATTTCTTTTTGTTATTTGTCATGGTCATACTTTTAAATGTCTGTCTCTTTTATTTGCAAAGCAGATGACAGGAGAATGCTAATGATATTTTTATTATTATTATTTGCATGTAACTATGAATACGCTTCTTACCTTTGATGGACAGGAGAACTTGACAAGGCCACTTCAATAGTTGAAAGATATCGAAAATTATCGCCTCTCAAGATAATTCTTTAATAGCAAGAATTCTCAACTCAACTCTTGAGAATTTCTCAGCCAAGAATATTCTCAAGGATTTTATGACGGTCATTTTGAGAATATATTTAGCTGAGATATTCTCAAAAGTTGATATGAGAATTTTTTTGGAGAAAGTTTTGCGATGGTGGGGCCTGTTCTTTTGAATTAGATATTGTTTTATTGAAAGAACTGCAAGATCTGCTAGGAATCCTGATTTTCTAAACTTTCACTTTGATTTCGAGTTACCTGTTTGGTAGTTGTTAAACAAAGATGTATCTCACTGGAGGAGGTGTACTTACCAGCATAAATTGAAATTGAGGATAATGTGATCATTCATATCTTGACTTGGAACATTCCATTCTAGAAGCAAAGCATCCGTACTCTAGTTATAATTGCTTTATTCTTGGTAAGAACCATTTCATTCAAATCATTCAGTGTTCATTTCCCAAACAAAGGAGTTTGTTTCCAAACCGTTAAACATTTGTTCAGGGTTCCACTGGTGTAGTTGCATACTTCAGGGTCTGTTGTAATTGATTGCATTTAGTATTTCAATTAAGTTACAGTACCTATACAACTGTTAACATATGAAGGCTATTTCAGTTTTTACAGGGTCTGTTGTAATTGATTGCATTTAGTATTTTAATTAAGTTACAGTACCTATACAACTGTTAACATATGAAGGCTATTTCAGTTTTTACAGGGTCTGTTGTAATTGATTGCATTTAGTATTTCAATTAAGTTACAGTACCTATACAACTGTTAACATATGAAGGCTATTTCAGTTTTTACAGGGTCTGTTGTAATTGATTGCATTTAGTATTTTAATTAAGTTACAGTACCTATACAACTGTTAACATATGAAGGCTATTTCAGTTTTTACAGGGTCTGTTGTAATTGATTGCATTTAGTATTTTAATTAAGTTACAGTACCTATACAACTGTTAACATATGAAGGCTATTTCAGTTTTTACAGGGTCTGTTGTAATTGATTGCATTTAGTATTTTAATTAAGTTACAGTACCTATACAACTGTTAACATATGAAGGCTATTTCAGTTTTTAAAACAAGGTGTTTGATGTTCCTGTAGGGAACTTTGTAACAGACATCATGCTAGAGATATCCAAGGCTGACTGTGCCATACTGAATTCTGGAACATTCCGCTCCGACAGGATCCACCCAAAGGGCTGCTTCAAACTCCGTGATTTACTCACCATTCTTCCTCTGGTGGATGAGCTGGTGGTAATCCAAGTCACTGGTAAATATAACAGGATGAGAAAAATGTATGACTGCAAAGAAATCTAGGGCCCCTTGTTACAACCCAATGAAAACAAATTGAAGTGCTTTAATTGTGAGATAAGTCCTCTGGTATCAGAATAAGAGGCCTGTAAGTGAGGTATCAAAAACTTGTCATCAAAAACAATCAACTTATATTTTAAAAACAATGTATAAAGAGGGGAACTTTTCAAGGTTTGACCTTCATAGTGAGTGTGTTCAGCACATCCACAAGATGTCCGGGTAGTGTAGTGGTTAACGCATTTGCTTCTCACCGCTGTGACCCGAGTTCGATCCCCAGGATCGGCAGTGGTTGTATTTTAGAGGGTATTGTGGTTGCCCATTCGGACACGCGAGTTTCCCTTGGGTGCTTGGGTTTCCTCCCACATCAATGACATTCCAAAATCCGAGCCGATGAGAAACACTAATATAAATTGTAGAACTTGTTTGCAAATCATTGTAAAATAAATAAAGTTTAAACTTATCAATAAGATATGGTCTCAAATTGCACTAACAAATTTTCATAGTAAACACAGTGAAATGTTTTTCATCCAGACATGCATGGTACCAAAAAAAGTATTGTTTTAGACAACATGGAATTAAGAGAATTAAGTATGATAGAATTTAACATTTTGTGCCAAAATATTTGGTACAGTTTACTCATGCAACATTTCAGATTACACAGCATCTTGATTAAACATGTATGTAAAAGTAAGTACATATGAAAAAAAAGTCTTTTATTTAATTTTCAACCACGTATATATCAGATGCACTATAAAGTTATGGAATTCTCATTCAAGAATAATTTGTTTAATGTTCATTTTTTACAGGCAAACAATTATTAGAAGCTTTAGAAAATGGTGTGTCAGCTTACCCTCAATTGGAGGGTAGATTCCCTCAGGTGGCAGGCGTGGAGTTTGGGTTTAATCCCAGCAAGCCTAAAGGACAACGAATAGACCCAGAGTCAGTCAAAGTACAAGATTTCCCCGTTGATTTGATGAAAGTAAGACTGGTCATGTTATCTAACCTACAAGTAATGACTGACTCTTTATGCCTACCAACATCTTTCATGAACATTGCTCATGAATTCAGTATCACATGATATTTGTATGAATTGATTAATTACCATTTTCAGCAAATAGTTCAGCAGTTAATTCTAAAAATTTAAAGGCTTGTAGGGTGTCTTGAAATTGAAGTATATTTAAGAAATGTATTTCATGTTTGAGAGTACATGAGAGTAGGGACTGCGACACTTCACACTGGCATACTTCATGAAGCACATGTAGGCAAATGTAAATTTGAATGGAAAAATATTAAAATCTGAATATCAATATAAAGACCTGAAACTTTTACATAATAATGCAGATTTTTTACATAGTAACACAAAACTTTAGACAAAGTGTTCTGTCTAAACAGCTGTAGTATAGGAGAGAGGAGAAAATCTTTGGCTGGACTGGGAATCGAACCCAGGACCCCTTCATTACTAGTCAGGTGCTCTAACCACTGCGATATCCACAGTCCATATAGCCCTAATTACTACATTCCTCCCACCTTAAATAGTCTTTGCCCTCGAAGACAAACAACCCAGATTCTTATCACCCCTGACAGGACCTTCACCTGCAAGACCAGGGGTGGTCAACGGCACCAAATGTAGTATAGGAGAGAGGAGAAAATCTTTGGTTGGACTGGGAATCAAACCCGGGACCCCTGCATTACTAGTCAGGTGCTCTAACCACTGAGCTATCCAGGCCGATATCCATGGTCCGTATAGCTCTAATTTATACTACATTGCATATAGCAACTGTTCTTTGTGAGGAGATACTGAAATATCTGTTGATGAGTTAGTAAGGTTTCACTTTGAGCTAGGCCTTTAAAATACTGATGTGATGAGCTTTTTGGCTATTGCTGATCAGATTATTAGTAAATCGACATTGAATTGGTAGAACATAAGGAGGGGAAGGCAGCCCTCTCCAATTACACACTTCTAAATGTACTGCTAGCTATAAGTCTATGATGTATTTTTGCTGGTGTCAGATAGCTCAGTTATTAGCGCATTTGACTAGAGATTCAGGGGCCTTTTATTTGAATCCCAGTCTGGTCTCCCTTGTTACATTTGGTGCCATGACAGATGAAATTGCCTGCATGGGGATATAGATCCTGGGTTGATTTCTTCAATGTCAGAGGGCTTTGGTGGTTAGACAGGTTTGATCGCTGTTATTAGATAGCTTAGTTGGTGTAGCTTCTGTCTAGAGGTTCAGGGGGCCCAGGTTCAAATACCGGTTGTATTCTATCCCTTCCTGTTAAGATATATATACTCTAATTCTTGTTTGTACCCAAGATAAGAACAAGTTAAGATTATCGTGATTTGATTTGTAATGATTGTAAAGATGTGCAGATGTTGGAAAAGGGAATTCAAATTGAATAATTGCAAAGTTAATTGTCTATTATCTTGATACACATATAAAATGACATGAACATATAAATCCATCAATTATTATTGAAGATGGAAGAAAATTTCTAATTTCTTTAGTCTGTATCATGAAAACAATTTATAAAGGAATTTGGTGATAAGATTTAAGCATGAGTCTTTGACCAATGCATATGATTTTTCTGAAAATAAAACTTTTTTTATAAATTGATTGTGCATCCACATGATGCCAAGCAAAAAAATTACGGTAAATTTTGCATTAACCTTGTGATTTTTTTCAACAGAAATACACAGTTTGCACTAAGGAGTATATATCTGGAGGCAAGGATGGATATGATGTGTTCAAGGATTGTCCTATAGTGGTAAACAAAATATAGAATCACTAACCATTTAAAAGAGCTAAATACATGTAGCTCAGCAGGGGTATACAGTATGAGTAGTTTATAGGCGAAATATGCAGACCTATGTCAGTAAATATACCCGCTACTTGTCTATTTTTATATTTGTAACATATCCAGTAAATATTCTGAATTATGATAAATTGACATATGGAGAGATCAATATGTTGACAGGTCAACACATTTACTGCTGACTGGTCTATGCATCAACATATTGACAGGTTGTCAGATCAACACACTAACAGGTTGACAAATAGATAAATTGATGCATGAACAGTTCAAGATTCATAGACAGGCTGGCACATTGACAAGTTAACAGGTTGAGAAGTTGGCACACTGTTACATTAACAGGTTTAGAGGTTGATGCACTGTCACATTGACAGATTGAGAGAGTGACACACTGTCACATTGAGAGGTTGACACAATGTCACATTGACAGGTTGATGCACTGTCACATTAATATGTTTTTACAATGGATTCGTGTCAGGGCCATAATTTCTTTGTTCTTTGACATAGGCATACCATATTTGACACATGAGTGTATCACCATGAGACAATGTGTCATGTACCTTCATGACCTCCATATGACCTTGATCTCAAGGTCAAAATTAAATGTTTTTACAATGGATTCATGTCAGGGCCATAACTTCTTTGTTCTTTGACATAGGCATACCGTATTTGATACATGAGTGTATCACCATGAGACGATGTGTCATGTACCTTCATGACCTCCATATGACCTTGACCTTAAGGTCAAAATTAAACGTTTTTACAATGGATTCGTGTCAGGGCCATGACTTCTTTGTTCTTTGACATAGGCATACCATATTTGACACATGAGTGTATCGCCATGAGACGATGTGTCATGTACATTCATGACCTCTTTATGATTTTGACCTTTGATCTCAAGGTCAAAATTATAGGTTTATACCATGGATTTGTGTTCGGATTATATCTTCCATTTTCTTCTACAAAGGCATACTATATTTTTACACTCAGGAAAGAGGTAATTTATGCCTATTAACAACACCCTTTGGGAGATTAAGGTAAGCGGGGGGTATTCTTAGTGAGCATTGCTCACAGTACCTCTTGTTTCTACAATTTCTGAGAGAAGTAAGGGCCCAAATTTATTCAATTCTGATTGTCTTCAGAAATGACTAATAGCAAATATTTCATTAAACATATTTTTAACACAAGTCAAATACATATTTTTTAGTGTCCCTGTCAAAGAGCTGACATAAAATGATATAATCAATATACTTTAAATTACATGCAGGCAAGTTTCTAAATACAACTGAAATAGGTTGGCATAGGTATTTGAATGTCACCTCAATGAAATTAAGAATTTACCCAATTTTAGTGATTTTTTAAGGGAAAAAAGTGAAATTTACACTTCAAGGTTTTTGCTGTAGTTTCTGTCAGATTTCTATGCCCCAGTAATCAGAGATTCAGGGGCACATAGTTTTTGATCCATCCATCTGTTTGTCTGCAAAAACTTTAATCTTGGCTATAACTTTTGAATGGATAGTGATAAGGCTTTCATATTTCACATGTATATTCCATATGTCAAGACCTTTCTTTTGGTACCAACATTTTTGACCTTGGCAAGTGACCTTCACCTTGGGGGTCTGACTTACAAGTACTTTTGAAAAACTATTGAATGGTTGATGATAATGTTTTCATATTTCACATGTTTATTCCTTTTGACAAGATCTTTCTTTATGTAGCAAAAGTATTGACCTCATGACCTTGGAATTTGACCTATTGTTGAAAAACTTTAACCTAGGTCATCGCTTTTGACTGGTTAGTGATAGGATTTTCGTATTTCACAAGTGTGTTCCTTATGACAAGACCTTTCATTGAGTACCAGAATTACTTTGCTGCCATATGAGGGTATCAGTGTTTCACAAACTTGTTTTATGAATTCAATAAACCAGGTGACAGCTGAGCAGTGCTGTTCTCTCAGTACAGGAGTAAGGAACCATTTTGAATCCATTCAGATCCTGAAAGGTGTGAAGCAATGCAAATCTGGTCACAGACAAAGTCTGGTGGGGCTGGTCAGGTGTGTAATTGACAGAGTAAAATTGTATCATATTCTGTTGATTGGTAGAATGTATAAATCACACAGTTAATGCACTTAAATCCACTTAATTGTTCGATATATTTATGATGAAGAATAAAGTCAGAGTACAAATTTTAGAGAAAATCTTTCAACCATTTTTTCTTTCACAGACAACAGACGCTAAATTAAAAGTATGTGTTTCAGTGTGTATTAACTGAAATTTTTAGTCAGACAATCATGTGTGTTGTAACCTAGCTATGTTTGTTATGGAGTGTGTATGTATTCATGGAAAGAAACTTATATAATTATACATATGGTATACAAGGGAAAATGAATTGAATTCATATACACTATCTGTATTTTTTTGCCTGTTCTCAATGAATATTATTTAACCTATTTGTAAATTGTTCGATTTTGATTTTTAAAAAATGGCCCCATCTTATGTAGCTAGGTCTTAGGGAACAGAAGGAAGGAAGGCGTTTGGTATTTTACAAGTCTGATATTATGATAGACAGTTTTTGCACTATTTGAGTGGATTGGATTTTCAGCATTATTTGAGGTGATATAATAATATTGTCCAGGTTTCCGATGTTTCTACACTTTTCACTTGTCCCTTATTTCTGATACTTTATGTGTTGTTAGGCCGTCACTTTTTGCTGTCTTAATTTTCAATTTATTTAATCCTATTTCTGTTTTTATAAGACATTTACTTTATTTGAAAATTTAAGATTTTCAGTTCATTTATTTCAAAACAAAATGTGATAGGAGGGGGCTTATGAATTTTAATTATGCATGAGTTGTTATATTAAAATAAAAAGCAGTAAGCACAAAATGTTTGACATGTATGGTTTATGAATGTATATGTACATTAATGTCTAGTTGCATGTACATCATCAGAGCTTAAGGCTAAATTGAGTTTTTCTGATCAAACTTCATTGTCTGTCATCATTGTTGTTGTCAACATCAGAAAATTTTTGATACATGTTTCTCTTTCATAAGAACCATGTTGATACAATTTGTCAAACTGATATGCATCCTTGTGTAAGATAATATTTGTGAATTCTTTGGTTTGTTCATACCTTAACATGACCCCTTTTGCAACATTTGATGGGGTGGAGTGGGGTGGGGGTGGGATGAAGTTTTACATGGGAAAATGAGACTATCAGTGAGTGATGTGACATATGGCTCTCTCGTATATTTTTATGTTGCAAGTTTTTTGCATGATTTTGCAGCTTGAGATCCTGTTTTTGTTACTGATATACATTTCTCCTACTGGTGAAATTAGAGGAAACTTTCTGTCCCCTCCATCTGTTCGTCTGTCTCTGTGTTAATCTACCCCACTTTGTGTTTTGCACTCTTTTGTTATGCTTCATGATTTGAATATTTTGATATGTGTTGCATTTTGCTGAACAGCTATATAACCAACATTTACAAGAATCAAACTCTTATAAAGAAAATTCATTTTCGGCACTTTTCCCCATCATGACTTGAAATACTGACATAAAACTTGTTTGTCTCAGTGGACCCACTTTATTGCAGTTCAGGCCTTAAATTTTCAAGTTGATTTAGTAATTGGTTACTTGTATTGCTTAGCAATCCATACTCTCAAAATGTTTATGTAAGCATCAATGTTCCCTATGTGTTTTGTTTCTGCATGCATTATGTACTAACAAGTGGTTTTGTTTTTGTTTGGACCACTAACCGGAAAACAGGAAGAGAAGACTCGTGCAGACCTTTATTTCTAACCTTAGAAAAAAGAGCATGGCCCGCAAACTGGATGAAGCAGCTAGTATGAACAAACTTGAGCGGCGTCTTAGTCATCAACAGAGTGTTCAGATTCAAGAGGTGGAACAGTGCCACCTAGCGCCTACCCTTGAGGGGCGGATATTTCAACTGGATGATCAGGTGAAGCCCGCATGTGAGAGAATTTCACATACTGAAGGGGATTTTAAGGGATTATGGAATAAAATGGGATTCATTTTTGGATTCTCACTTGTTTCATTAGGTCTTGTATGGTTTATAAAAAAGAAATTAAATAAATAGCAATATTGAACAAAGAATGTTTGGTAAAAATATACTGTATGTATGTAGACTAGGTTGTAACAATTTTTTACAATTACATTTTCACTTTTATCATTAGGTCTTGTATTGTTTATATAAAAAGAAAATATATGTATAGCAATATTGAATAAATAATATTTGATAAAAATAGATCGTTTGTATATAGACTAGGTTGTAACAATTTTTTACAAATACATTTTCACTTTTATCATTAGGTCTGGTATTGTTTATAAAAAGAGAGATTAGATGAATAGCAATATTGAATAAATAATATTTGGTAAAAATATATCGTTTGTATATAGACTAGGTTGTAACAATTTTTTACAAATACATTTTCGCTTTTATCATTAGGTCTTGTATAGTTTATATAAAAAGAATTAGATAAATAGAAATATTGAACAAATGAAATTTTGGAAAAATATATTGTATGTATGTACACTAGGTTGTAACAATTTTTTTTACAAAAAATACCAAATACAGCTGTATGTTCAGATATTTTGCTTTCAAAGTGTATATTGCAGGTCAAGTATGTTATAGAAATATTAGGTGAGTTGAGTGTACCTTTATATGTGTGATGGTTAATGGAGCACAGCTTTAAAACAAGTAAATGTAGCATGTCTCACAGTGGTATAATATAGTAGTATAGTAATTAACTCCTAATTTCTTGATGTCGTCGTTTTAATCTAACACCATTACACAAATTTAAATGCTGGTACTCAATTGATATTAACTGCACAGAACTTTAATTTGAACTCAGTCAATCTTATAGAAAATTAGCACCAACCTTGAACTATTGGTAAAAAAAAAACTTTCATGAAATTGTCAGGATGCTTGAAAAGGGGCATAAGATTTAAGTGTAAAAGGATCGAATTTCATATCGATATAATTAATTTTATATTGATATAATAAATCTCACCTGGCTAACTAACAAGCACTCTAATCCAGCTTTCTTTGTGATGCTTCATAGATGGTAGATACAAAGAATATATGTTATCTATATGATTCAGGATCACACTTGTTTCTTGTTTTATTTTATAAGTGACTGATTTTCATTTGAATTGACAAAGGAGAATATAACTATACCTTGTACAATACTTGTATGTGTATTTTGAAAACAAGACTTAATGAGTGTATTAGTAAAAGCAAGATATGCAAATATTCTGGGATGTTACAAATATGATGGTCTAGGGATGTTACAAATATGATGGTCTTTAAAGATTTATCACCCCTTAAAAATTAAAAATTGCATATTGGTATTACTGTGAATTATGCATGTTTTTAAAAAGGTACAGACTACAGGTTTTTAACTTTTAGTAGAAAAAAATTTAAATGCTGATATTAACATTAATGTTTCCATTAATCCTTTCCTTTTTAATCAGCTGAAGAAAATTCAGCATGACAGGCAAAAGTCATGTCCTTTTTCAATACAATATTTACATCCTAAATGAATTTGAAACTCTCACAATCTTGCTTTCCACAAGTCAAGATTATGGTAGACATAATTTATTTATGGGCACTATTTCTTACTGATAACAAAATACCATGTACTATGGTTGTGTGGTAATTTGCTTGAGGTTAAACTATACTTTGACTGACTATAGATGCAAATTAATGCAGCTTGCCTTATTTTGGATATGTGGGTGCTTACTTCAAGCAAAATTCCTGATTCATTTGAATTGTCATTTTTAGCTCACTTTAGATAAAAATTTAGCGTTTTCCTGATCAAAGTGGCCATTTTCTGTAAACTTTTCAACTTCTTCTCAGGGACAAGACTTGCCATAAAACACCTTTGAATAAAAGGAATTCAAGTTTGTTCAAGTGAAGGGCCATACCCCACTAGTATATTCTCAAGAGCCACGTGGCTACAATTGTAGTGCAGATTCAAATTTCTTCAAATAATGATTCATGTGGCCAGGATGGATTGAATATCATGATGTGCCAAATTAACATAAACTCAAATAATTGAAGATATCATTATTTGAAGATATCATTAAATCAAATATTGCATGCAATAATTCAGTTGATGCTCGCATCAAATCATTTATTACTCACATCAATTCAATTGATGGGCACATCAGTTCAATATTGAATTGTTGCACACATCAATATGGTGGAATTATTGCTCACAAAGATTAAATTAGAGCCCTATATAAATGATTTGATGATCTGGACCTGGTTGTATCAACAACACATTAAATTTAATATCACATTAAATATTGATACAACTGGGGCCTGTTTAATTCGAATGAAGGTATCTTTAATCATTTTACAATGCTTTTGTAAACAGAACTGATGTGCCCATCAATTCTTTTAAAGAGAGCAACAATTCAATTAAAGATATCATTAATTCAGTTGTGGATAAGTTGAACTGAAGATATCTCTAATTAAATGATCTCTCTTTAAAAAAAATATTGCACTCATCAGTTGAATTAATGAAATCATTAGTTTAATTGAAGACAGCAATTATTGTGCACATTAATTGAATTGATGTGGGCATCAATACGCCGGTTTCGAGATACGTCCGAGTTATTTCCCTTTGGAGAACTCTCGTACATAGTAAGGTGCGAAAGAATTTGTTTACACGCGGGAGTGGGACAGATATTCATCACAGCGTAAGTGAATGTACTTAGTAAGTTTCTCATACGCTGTTTGGTCACCCGAATTCGACTGATACACAAACTAAGTAAGTGATAAGTATTTAGGGAGTAATTAAATACATAGAATTCTTATCCTATCACTTTATTTCGCTGGTCATAAGTACCATGTCCAAGATATGTCTTGCAAATAGGACATTGTTTGTATTTTTCCACTTCGGTAAAACATTTCTTTCGATAGTATTTAGTATTTCCGACATTTACATATTTAAAGAGAAGCCGCTTTTAATACATTTCATCGTCTTCCTCGTTGGCTGTATATCCACTCTGTCCCACTTAGGCATTCAAAGTTCCACTAAATGCACCTCCTATACAGAAGAGTTCGTATCTCGAAACTGGCGTATTGAATTATTGCTCTCTTCAGCACACATCAATTCAATATACATGTAAGTTGATATAAGCCAATTGTTGACATAATTGATTCGTTTGAAGAGAGCAACAATTCAGTTATTATACACAATTCAGCAGAATGATATCAATGTTATCAACAATTCAGTTATTGCACACAATTCAGCAGAATGATATCAATGCTATCAACAGTTCAGTTAATGCACACAATGGTTCAGAATTGAAGATATCATTAATTATTTGAAAAGATCTTTAAATGATTTGTTGTGTTCACAAATGAATTGATGATATCTTCAGTTATTTGGATTTAAGTTAATTTGGCACTCCTTAGAATACACATCTTGAAATATCTTCTCAAGAATATCAAGGTACACTTTGTCAATTTAACAATTAGGCTACAATTTGACTAAATACTATTTACATTGTTTAATATATACTGTAGATTAAATTTTGTTTCAAACCATGCCCCCTCCACTCTACAAAGTTATCAAGACAATACAATTTGGCAAAATATACTGATGTAGTTCTAGGTACATGAAGTACAAGTGTGTAGTTTTAATGAATAATGACCCCTGGACTAGAATAGGCCTACAGTAGAGAGAATCCAAAGATCATCAGTAGAAATCTTTTAGAGTCTTCCCAATAGCTCTACAGTTTGTCAAAATGATATTCAAGTATTCTAAGACATGTAGTACAATGTATATGAAGTTGACCATTGCATGTCTTGGCTTCATGTTGGACCACTATTAGTGTACCAAACTTGTTGGTATGGGTCATCTCTGATGAGCAAAGGGACTCAGATGAGCACTGTGACCTATAGACTTCTCATTTGAAAATCCATACTTAACATTTGTTATGTATTTAAATAAACAAGTGTCTAAAGGCTATAAGATATTTTGTGGTAGAAAGATGGAAGTCAGCATCACAAGAAGTTATAAATGACTATGTTTAGAATTTCAACAAAGTGACTGTATAGTTTGCAGTTAGCTGCAGCTCGGGGAGGGGGGCATACAAGAGGGTGGATCTATAGCTCTCTGGTATGTCCCAAGTTTGGTTTTTTATAGAGACCTACAGTTATGCCGCTAGTACTAGACTAAGTATATAATTCATGCTTACTTCAAAGTCACAATGAGAAGAGACTGTAGGTGTCAAGATATATCTATCAGTATAAAATGTGGAGTCTAAATAAAATGTTTGGAGACTTGATTTGATATTCAGATGGACTAACAGTAACATACCCCTGGGTAGTACATATGTATTGTCAATGACATTCAATAACCATCAGATGTATGTTGTAATCCTGTCACATACATGTATATCCTCAATATTCCTTGCTTTCATTAGATTAGGATAACATTCTTAGCTATACCTTATAAAGAGATGTTTCATAAGTGATTTACATTATACAGGTACATATGATGTATAAGAAATATTTACACTCTGGACATTTTCTCACTGTGTTTTAGAAATGTGTACAGATTGATTGACCAGTACATCGAGATTCAAGGTTGTTAAGGTAGCTCACTACATCCAGACTTGTACATTTTATGATGCTATGTTACAAGATGGAAATTCAAATGTTTTGTGAAATTACTTGTATCGATCGATTTGCTTGTATATCTGTGTAGTTCAGTGGATAAGGTATTGTGTCATTGACACACAACTCCTAAGTTATCTGTGTAGTTCAGGGATAAGGTATTGTGTTATTGACACATAACTCCCAAGTTATCTATGTATTTCAGTGGATAAGGTATTGTGTTATTGACACACAACTCCTAAGTTCTCTATGTAGTTCAGTGGATAAGGTATTGTGTTATTGACACACAACTCCTAAGTTCTCTGTGTAGTCCAGTGGAAAAGGTATTGTGTTATTGACACACAACTCCTAAGTTATCTGTGTAGTTCAGTGGATAAGGTATTGTGTTATTGACACACAACTCCTAAGTTATCTGTGTAGTTCAGTGGATAAGGTATTGTGTTATTGACACACAACTCCTAAGTTCTCTATGTAGTTCAGTGGATAAGGTATTGTGTTATTGACACACAACTCCTAAGTTCTCTATGTAGTTCAGTGGATAAGGTATTGTGTTATTGACACACAACTCCTAAGTTCTCTATGTAGTTCAGTGGATAAGGTATTGTGTTATTGACACACAACTCCTAAGTTCTCTATGTAGTTCAGTGGATAAGGTATTGTGTTATTGACACACAACTTCTAAGTTCTCTATGTAGTTCAGTGGATAAGGTATTGTGTTATTGACACACAACTCCCAAGTTATCTGTGTAGTTCAGTGGATAAGGTATTGTGTTATTGACACACAACTCCCAAGTTCAAATCTACTAGTGTCTTTTGTGTTATTCATTGAAATGAATTGAAAATCATGGGTTTTTTGCTTTCTAAAATTGCATATTTTTCGTCTTTTTGACACATGTACTATTTACATATCATATCTTCCATGATTAAATCATTTCATGCTGATTTGTTAAATTATTTCAAGATGTAGTGAGTCACCTTAAATGACTATTGATGTGCAGAACTATCAAATGTAACAAAATATCATAGAAGAATGGCGTACTATGTGACAGCATGTACATGTAGAATTTTGTGCCAAAAATAATGATTTATTAAACAGGAAAATACAATACAATCAACCAATCAAAATGACAAGTTAAATGGCTGCTTACTTTATTAAAGTTTAAGGTCATATGCAAACATCTCTGATACATTGCTAGTAATACTAAGTTTGTGTCTACTAAACTAGTATCACTTCCTCAGATCTTTTGAAACTTAATATTAAAAATCCATTATTCTTTTCAGGCACAAATAGAGCAGGAGGAGGATGAGATCATTATAACCAACATTCCATTGTAAGCAGCTTGTAGCTGATTGGTAATGGTGTAACGTCAGGGTTCATTTATTCTATTTATTTGTTTATTTATTCTATGTTGATAGTTTCTGTGATTTTAGGATAATTTTATTGTTAAAGGCATTGTTTGAAAGTACTGTTACAAGTATGTGTGCTGATAATATAATTGCATGTTATTGTATTTTGCATTATTGTTGGTATGATGGTACATGTAGAATTCACAGGTTTTCTTAAGGTCTACATATTAGCCATATATATCAAAATTTTAATGTCTTTTTGTTAAAATTTAATTCAAACTTTTTTTCCATACTTTTGTTAAAAGTCTATTTTTTCAATTGAACAGAATAGTGTATTGGTTGATTTTACATTATGACCTCTTGTTGATTTAGTGGTTGAAATCAATTATAAACTTTCAAACCTCCTCTGTTGCATTTAGCAATGTATGATAAGAAACTGTTTTTGTCCTTTCTGTCATTCTGTCTGAAACTTTAACCTTGCTAATAACTTTTCAACAGCAAGTGCTAGAGCTTTGATATTTCACATGAGTATTCCTTGTGACAGGACCTTTCCATGGGTACCAACATTTTTGACACCTTGACCTTGAAGTTTGACATACTTTTTGAAAACTTTAACCTTGCTAATAACTTTTGAACAGTAAGTGCTATAGCTTTGATATTTCACATGAGTATTTCTTGTGACAAGACCTTTTCATGGGTACTAAACCTTTTGACCTTGACATTTGACCTACTTTTAAAAAATTTGACATTGGTCATAACTTCTAAATGGTAAATATTTGAGCTTTCATATTGCACATGAGTATTTCTTATGACATGATCTTTCTACTGGTACCAAGATATTTGTTCTTGCGACCTTGGCCATCTTTGGAATTGACCATTATTAGGGGCATTTGTGTTTCACAAACACTTCTTGTTTTTCCGATATTATCATTTACTGTTATCATGTACCAGAAACGATGAGATTTCCTAACAGTAATTATTACCAATCAGTGATGTACAAGGTGGCTGGAACCATCCATCTTGTATTAATTTCTTACATCCGATGAATATTTGTAATACTTCTACATTTGAGGTGTTATTATTATTGTACTTATGATTACTCCTGTCATATGCTTGATAAAACAGCTATTCCTTTAAAATCAAATTATCTGTTCTTGAAATTTTTAATCGAGGAGTTTATTTTCTGACTTTTGAAACAGGAAGTCAGTATACATACAAATTACAGATATACGAGACTTCTGTGTTTCTGCAGTTTTCCATTTTATCTGATGTCTGTTATTAATTTCTAATAAATCTTTTCAAAGTTTTTTATTAGCCTTAAAGATTTGAGTGGGGTTTTTTTTTTTTGGGGGGGGGGTATTTCAGGAAAAACTTTGTCTTTTACATACTGATATACAGAGTGTAAAGTATGTTACTAGACGCGTGTATTTTTGCCGTTAATTATGATTAATAAACCATTTTTGAGTCGGCCCGGGATAGCGAGAATCTCTTGTTATCACCGGCACTGCACTTTTGATTTTGAGTACAAACTTTCGTTGATACATACGCGAGATAATGCAAATAGTTCTTAATCTTTGGTCATTGAAATTTTGGCAAAATATGGGAAATATTGTGCATATCAAAGTGGCTGGTTTAAACAAAGCATTGGTTATTGTGTTCTTGCATTTAATAGTAGTGTTACCTAATTGCAATGATATTTTCTTTATTATTTGGTTTCAAGACAACGTGAACCCGCATGAATTTGTTCAATCTCAACCCAGAGTTATCTTTCCTTACACTCACATTAGCAGTGTTATTCCGGTCCATGGAATTACCGTAAACACCAGTTAATTCCCGAGAACACCAAAAAAGCACCGAAAACAGGTCGCTACAAGGATAAATTCTTAAAGCTGTATGACCCGATGTTCATGTATTATTTTTGTACATAATTACTTTAAAGCAGATTAATTACTTTATAAAGTTATTCACTTTCCCTGAATTACATGCTTGAAAACATCTGCATGTAAAAGAAAACAGTGTGAATATTATTTAGAAAGTAAATATAGTGGGTACATATATAATAGACGTCTATAAATAGACCCACACGCGTCAGGGGAATCCCAACACGATGTATTAACTCATACGCAACTGTCTAGTTTTAAGGCTGAAAGAGCGTAAAACAACGAATTACTAAGAGGTATTTGATATTTTTATTTCTATTAAACTTATGGTATGGTACTGTTATAACAAAATACACAGCTTTACACAGATTAGACCACCGATGATCTGAAAGTTTGAACTAGTCACGTGACTGTCACTTGAAATGGCAGTGACGCGGTTATTTGTAAACATCGATTTAAAATCAAATAATTTGGGTTAAAACAGGTGAAATAATTAATAATATGTCGTACAGCCTCATAACTACATACGTGCGATGATTTAATAGCGTTTTGACGAGATGGAAAAAAATATTGTAATTCGGACCATACAGCTTTAACTTTCAAGCTTTCATACTACACACTCTTCGATTATACGTGCCTGTAATCAATATTTAAGGATGTCAAATCCATCCCCAATTCTTTTTATTTCCAAATTTGTTTTCTTTACATGTAAAATTTTTCGGCTGTTAATGAAGAAAAGACTAATATTAATATAGAAACAAAAATGACTTAAACGATTTGCATTTTATTTGCTTCTATTCATATACGCTATCGATTATCAAAATTTTAATTAATTTCTGTATGAAATCATTTTTAATTTGGATGTATTGAATAATGAAAGCAACATCGAAAGAGAGAGAGAACATCGGTAATTATTGATTATAATATACATGTATGTATATGCAGATACGGGAAGTTTAAAAGGTTCAGAATAAATCTTGAAAGTACAATTTCTTTGTGATTAATTATCCATCCCCTTTCATTCTAATAATTCTTTTTATTTCCCAATTTGTTTTCTTTACATGTTAAATTTTTCGGCTGGTCCGGGTTAGGACTAATGAAGGAGTGCAACCTTCATCCTCTTTCTAAAACGATGTTACGTGCTTAGCTGTCTATCTCCCTCTCAGTTAAAAATAAAATAAATACAAGCTATACTATAACTTCATTGGAATTATTGGATAATTTTTCGATTTAACCTTTATAATATGTTTATGCAAGCGGACTATCTAGGCATTTTTTTTCCATCTTCGCTGGCCAAGAGAATTCGTCCACAAAGGCACCGTTGACCCAAAAACCAATGGCTAGCGGTGATGAGATGAATTTTACCCCCGTAAATATGTTATAAGTAACTGCATGACCAAAACCTAGTACGTTCAACTTTCATTCAGAAGACGGGCAAGTTTGTGAGTCACTGAATAAACGATAGACAATAAATAATATTGTTCATGACCTTTCTTTTATTTGGTAAACTTGTGCTGCACGTGCATTGAAACAATGTACCGACGAGTGGTGGGAATAACCGGTGTTTGTATACAGGATGTCAAGAATTTGGGCGGGCGTTTCATAAAAAGGTGTAAACGTCTGCAGGGAAGTCTGATAAGTAATGTATTTGATCAAATTAGATATGGTTTGCTTTTGATTTATATTTCACATTATGTGGGTATTTGCAGACGAATAGTGGAATCTTATCATGTTTGTGAAATAAAGTGAGAAATTGAATATTGCATCGTTATTCTTACTTTTATTACAAGACACAGAAATACAGAATTGATATGTACAAAGAAGTTGCTATAAATTAATGATCTTATATGTGATGAAAATTATCCATAAATTATATATAAGTAATAACCAATTTAAAAAAAACCCAAAAAAACTCCCAGAGCTTCAATTTGAATTAACCGCCGGGAACAACATTCTGAGTGGCTTACATGGACGCGAATGGCGCCGATAAATGCAGTCTGAAATACAGATACAAAATTAGCCATAGCTCATTCAGTTCTTCAATATGAATGACACTTCGGATATATGTATTTACAGGCATGAACTGTCATATTAGAGGTGTTTTTTGATAATACATTGGTGTTTTTGGTACTTTTTTGGTGGTGTTTTCGGGAATTACCTGGTGTTTACGGTGTTTCCGGCAATTCCACGAACCCGTGTTATTCCACATGTAAATCCATTATTCTAACAGAATTCTGACGAAAACATATCTGAAATGAATTAACGAATTCTATATTTGCTTTGTTTGAATAAGTAAACAACGAATGAGTTCACATTTACATACGAACGAGGTACATTTTTGCGGGAATACTTCATGTAGACAGAATGAGGTAAGAAGAGATCAAGATATTTGAAGCACAGGCACCTGAATTTCTATCAATAAAGCCAAAGATTGAAATCCTACCCCTCTACATACAAATACACATTATTGCGTGTTTTTATACATAGAGGGGGTAGGATTTTTCAATCTTTGGCTTTATTGATAGAAATTCAGGTGCCTGTGTTTGCAGACTTCAAGAGAATAATTTGTATTGATACCTGCTACAAATTGGCTTTTGTCTTTTGCAGTAGGCTTGTGATATTTGACACAAGTACCGATAAATGATCATCTCGTGTAGATGTGTTGGGTAACATGGATAGTGACCTAAGCATGTAAGGCAGCATATGACACATACATAAAGAACATGATCAGCCCAGATGCAACATCGAACCATAAACGATTCTGGAGTTTTATTAAGGGCATGGAATCTGATACCACAGGAGTAGCACCTCTGAAGGATTCTACTGGAATGACCCACTCCGACAGTAGCAGGAAGGCCAACATCCTCAACGAACAGTTTTCCTCGGTCTTGAACAAAGACGAACGAACAGATACCATCCCAGACAAAGGTCACAGCCCATATATGAGGACATGCCGTTCATAACAATTGGACTCGAAGGTGTGAGGAAGTTGCTCTCTAACCTCCAGATCCACAAGACAACTGGTCCCGATGGAGTTGCCTGTAGGTTACTGAAAGAGTTTTCTGATGAGATTGCTTCAATGTTTCAGGTACTCTTCCAGGCATCTCTAAACCAAGCACCTATCCCAGTAGAGTGGAAGACAGCAAATGGGGTACCTATTACAAAAAGGGGAGAAGAATAAAGCGGAAAATTATCGTCCTGTCAGTTTAACATCTGTGACATGCAAGATTCTGGAGCATAATATATGCAGTAACATCATGCGACACTTGGAAGGTAACAACATACTCCATGATGCCCAGCATGGTTTTCGTAAGAGGCATTATTGTGAGAGTCAGATAATACTTACCATCCAGGACTTGGCTTATAACATCGACTCCAAAGGACAAGCTGACGTCATCTTACTAGACTTTTCAAATGCCTTCGACAAAGTTCCTCACAAGCGTCTTCTGTATAAGTTAGACCACTATGGGATTAGACACAGTCATCTGCAATGGATCAAAGAATTCCTTGTAGGCCGGACCTGGACAAGTGTTACTGGAGGGCGTTACATCATCTACAGCCCCAGTACAATCAGGAGCCCCCCCAGGATAGTGTGCTTGGACAATTGCTGTTCCTGTTGTTTATTAATGACCTAGCAGATTGTGTCTCATTATTTGCAGATGACTCTACAGGAATATCAGAAAGGAGGAGGACGCCATCAAGCTTCAAGACCTAGAAGCTCTACAGCAATGGGGTGGTAATTCGTTAATGGCAGAGTTCTTGAAAAGTGTCGGTAATGTCGGATTATCCGATAAAAGTAGTAAATGTCCGACACGAGTTACTTAATTGTCGGTCCTGATGGCCGATATAAGATCGGGATCGAAGTCCGTTTTTTACCGGGAAAAATGGCGGCCATGTAGCTCATAAATTTTCAAACCAATGCTAAATCTGGCAACACATTGAAACGTAAAGGTGAGGAATCAGTTGTGAGGAACTACGAGGAGAAGAGAAACCGATTGTATCTCCGCCTGGCAATCTGGGAGACAATGGCATTTGTTTGCAGCGTTTTTACCAACTGCTTGATGACACAATCTGCTCTAAGTCGAAACTGACGAAAAGACCAACTACACTCGTGCTTAAGTGAGAGAAAAAGTAGTTACAACGATTGCAGAGGAAGATGAGAAAGAAGTTGAGAGGAATATACAGGATAGAGAGAAAAATGGAGGATGAGAGAGAAGTGGAGGGTGAGAGAGAAATAGAGCAAGAAAGTCACTCGGATAGTGAAAGTGAGGAAGATTCATTCAGAGTATAAGGAAGATGAGAAAGGGTATGAAAAGATGATTTATAAACTTATAGCTGAGATGGAGATTGAATACAATTACACATGTAGTTGATTTTAAATAAAATATATGAAAACCTCAAAAGCAATGCATTTTTATCTGGACTGACAAAATTTTGTTTGGGCTGACACTATTTCTAACAGTGTCAGACCAAATGCCTGACACTTCAAAAGAAATTTCAAGAACTCTGTAATGGAGTTCCACCCCTAGAAATGTCAAGTACTGCATGTCACCAACAAAAGGAAGTGTGCAGAATACCCCTACAACATCCATGGACACACCCTTGAAGTGGTTGATTCTGCCAAGTACCTTGGGGTTAATATCCACAAGAGCTTGAAATGGACTCAGCACATCAACCAGATCACCAAGAAAGCAAACGCAACATCAGCTTTTTTGCGGCGTAACATACATCAATGCCCACGTGAGACCAAAGCCCTATGCTGTAAGACATTAGTTCGTTCCTTGCTGGAATATGCAAGTGTTATCTGGGACCCGCATACGGCAGAAAACATCAACAAGATAGAGATGGTATAGAGGAGAGCTGCTAGAATGGTAATGAATGATTTTAGGACAAGCAGCAGTTTCTCTAATATTATCCAACTCAACTGGCCCTTATTACAGGAGCGCAGAGCCCAGGCTAGGTACCGGATTGTGTATCAGCTGACTGACATACCACCTACACTCCATTTCTCCAAGAGGGAACAACATCACCTTCCTTTTGCCGTATGCTAGGACTACAGTTTACCAGAAATCGTATTTTCCAGATGGGATTAGGATTTGGAACTCTTTACCATCTGAGGCTGTCAATACAACATCCTTAGACAGCTTCAAGTGCCAAATCCAGTCCATCAGTATCCGACCATAGACAACCTGGATTTTTAACTTTTAAGTGCACTTGTAAATTTTTATTTTAATCACATAAGACGTCCTTGAACCACACGGTACGAAAATACATGTTAAGTGGTGAAGTACCACACAGGAAGAAGAAGAATGGTCGTATTCCTAACTGTAGCACCACAGGCACTTGTTTCATACATGAGTCCCCACCCCTTAATAATACCACTAAGAGGGGGGACTCATGTATGAAACATTAGTGCCTGTGTGATGCACAGTCTACACCCACCCACGCCCTCCTTTTCCCTCTCTCTCTTACTCTCAGTCATTGACTCGATGAATAATTTCTGTTGTAAATGTATCATAAATTGATAACATAAAGTATATCAATAAGTTTTGTTTTACAAATTAATGTGCAAATTAGTGATTGAATTCTGATTGTGTAATTTATAATACATACATATAGAGGGGGAAAATTACAATTAAATATTAAAATTGCATTTTCAGGGGTCATTTTAAAAACAATTGAATTACGAGAAAGTAGCAGTTGTGGACAGGTCAATGCCATCAAAACTCTAGAATACAGGGCTTCCTCAAGATCTAAAAATGCCTGTAAGTACTGGCTGTTTCTGTTATCAAAACACCTCTTTGGGGTAGTTCCAGACCACAGTCACTCCACCCGAGATCTATTGTTCACGTAGATCGCTACACAATGATCTGAAGTACCGGTAACCCATTAGAGGGTCACGTCCGTTTCGTTTGGAATATTAATGAGTACTATCAGCCAATCAGATTGCGCCATACAGATAATGATGTCCTAGTTAATTCGTAAAAGAGTCACAGTAATCTCTTTCCCAAGAAGTTTATTCCATAAGAATTTATTCGATTCACACAAACAACAAAACGCACGAGATATATATACATGTACAACCAAATTTGGTAAATTGTCAATTACGATTCATATACATGTAATAGTGATGGGTACCATTTGAATAGTTGTCTTTTAGCTCTAAAGATTCTTTAATGAAAGGTGATCAATTCCATAACTCCTATAAGCAATACAAAGTAGAGAGTAGGGCTAACACGGACCCAGGATATACCAGAGGTGGGATGAGGTGCCTAGGAGGAGTAGGCATCTCCAGTCGACCGGTCACACCCGCCGTGAGCCCTATATCTTGATTAGGTAAATTGATATATCCGTAGTCAGAATTATTGTGCCAAGAACGGCCTAACAATCGGTATGAAACACACCAGACAGAATTTGACCCAATGATAGGTTGTATTGGCAAACTAGATTGTTATAACGACCATAGGATTTGCGAAATGCTGACTTTAAACGAGACTGATGAAACCCCTGCACCATCAACTTGTTTGACCCAAGTCGTTAAAACAAGTAGCGGCAATTCCATCGCCAAACGCTCGGCATCAGGAGTGAAAGTCACGGGTCCTCGGAGATGACCTTAAAAACGGATGTCCCATGTCAGTCACAATAGGTAGGCACGCTAAAGAACCCTCACTGCTCGATGACCGTAAGCGGTGAGCAAAGGCCTAGATTTGAAGCCCTTCACCGATTTTAGTGACGTCTCCATATGAGTGAAAAATTCTCGAATGAGACGTTAAACAAGATACAAGCAATCAATCAATCAACTTCTTTGTCAGTGGCCTGCCTCGATTTAAAAACTGATCATACGCAGAACAAGCTCTTGCGTATCGAATCAGATGAGAGATATAATTACCATATGCAGGTGATAATGGAGTATTGCTACATAAATATGGGAAGTTGACGGAGAAGCTGAAATCCCGTTTATCATAAAGTTGAGTTGTTAGTTTGCCGTTAATATCTATTTTCAATAAAATATCTAAGTATGAAGCAGAAGTGGACGACTCTGTGGTGTCTTATTTCGAATTCATAGGGGATATATCGAATCGACATATGAATGAAAAATAGCATACTTGTTAATATAGATAAAACGTCGTCGATATATCTAAATATCAAGTTGAAGGCCACAGCACGTAGAAGTCTTAATAAATTCTGCTTCATATGAATATAAAAACAGGTCAGCTAACAAAAGAGCACAATTCGTGCCCATGGGAATTCCAACAGACTGTTGGAAGACCTGATCACCAAAGACCATGAAGATATTGTCAATGAGGAACTAGCATATTTTTTATTTCAACTTCATAGTACTTGTGCGTGGAATCAGTGTGGTGTTTAACAAAGTAAAGTTTTTGGATGACGGATCACTAGATATGAATATTTCCGTTTTTATTGAAAAAGCAACTGTCTATGGTGTCAAAAATTCTAGTCTTGAATTCATCGTGAAGAATGGTCGTGTAAAGTGTTGAAAAGTCATACGTTTTTATGTTGATTTGAGAAACTTTTTCAATTTCAAATTAACTAAAGGTTCTTTAGAATTTTTTTTAGAATCAACGTTTGATTTACACCACTTCTGGCATATGTAGTCGCACAGTAAATTTGAAGTTTCTCCTTCACAGCTGTTAATATTTTCGTGGGGAGCAAAGATAGGAGGCTTGGTAGCAGTGTATCTTTGTAAGGGTTTTTATGAAGGTCAGGAATCCAGTATAGGTACGTTAACTTATATTCATCCGACTCATTGACTGGGATATTACATGTGTTTAAAATTGAAGCATGGTTTTGAAGAATTTCATCTTTTGAAAGGGCTGTTGGCGTATAAGTACGATTCTTCAATGTGGAATTAATGCCAAGTTCGTTACAGTTGTAATAATGAGCCTTACAAACAAAGACAATGTTGTTACAAGCTTTGTCAGCCGGAACCAAAACATTCCCCATGTAACCTATCTACTTCTTTTATCACTTCTGGTTTACTAAACACAGAAAGATAGATGGTATACACCTTTGTTTTGATGTGTCTAATTTGGGATTTTAGTATTCCTCTCACACTTTTAATCCATTCTGACAATGTACCAAGTTCTTCATATTTAGTCCATCGTCTGGCATAATTTTCGACCGAATTCATAAAAGAGATGAAGTTCATTCTAATTAAAATTAGATCCTATGATCCGCTCATCTACTATCGCTACACATAGGTGTCGCGGTAGATGAGCGGATCGTAGGATCTAATTTTAAGTAGATTGAGATTAAGTTCTGTCGTCAATTGAAAGACCGAGGTTTTCTGTATTTAGGACCTTTTAGAATATTGTAAGTGATTTGAGGTCCTCATTTTCAACTATATCAACATCACCAGTAATGACATTTCCCGCTGGACTACAGTTGAAAGAAGATTGATTGAATATTGTTTTACGTCCCTCTCGAGAATATTTCACTCATATGGAGACGTCACCACTGCCGGTGAAGGGCTGCAAAATGTATGCCTATGCTCGGCGCTTATGGCCATTGAGCAGGGAGGGATCTTTATCGTGCCACACCTGCTGCGACACGGGACCTCGGTTTTTGCGGTCTCATCCGAAGGACCGCCCCATTTAGTCGCCTCTTACGACAAGCAAGGGGGTACTGATGACCTATTCTATCCCGGATCCCCACGTGATTTGAAAGAAGACGAAGAACAAGAACACGTAGGTGGATTAAGTATAAGATGGTCTATATCTAGTCACTGCAAAATTTGTTTATAATTTAAAGAATTGGATGCAATAGTAGAGGTATATTTGTTTGTAAATTTGAGCTTAAGGAACTGGCGGAATGATTTGAAAGGAATATCATCCATGACCCGTGGTGGTTTAAAGAACCTGTGATTGGCAACATCCATAATCATAGAGTTCAGTCTATATTCAGGTTTTGAAAAATCCAAGTATAGATTAGCTTTGGCTTCTTCAAATAACGTATTTTTAAACTCTCAATGAAACAGAGTAAAGTTTTGTGCGAATGTGATGTCGACCTAATTGTCTGTTGACGTAAGGTAAATGTGAATCAAACGTGACATCATTTATACTTGGTCTTCTATATGAACGATGTCCATGACTGCGTATCCGTCTTTGAGTATTTGGAAAGAGTTCCATCATATTCACGTTATTTCTTTGTGGACTAGTCAAATTCCCTACATCATATACATTATCATTGCATCCATATGAAAGTGCAGTACCAAGAGTCTTTTGTACCGACCTAAAACATTTCTGGCACACACCTGCATCGGCACTTTCAACGATGTCGAGGTTTAAAGCGCTGCTCTTTCGTCGGTCAATTTGAATTTGATATCCAAGAATATTTTTTTTATTGTTTCCTCTCCATCGGGATTTTTAACAGGCTGAATAAAACAAAAACCGCAGAGAATGAGATGTAATTTACATAGCATGTTTTGACAGACGAGCAGCCTCCGATCACGGGCACAGGACCCTCCCCCCCTCCCCCCTGGAATTTGCAAAGATTAAAAAAATTACAATATAACGATTTATAAGAAAAATGAGTTGACTGTTATTATATTATAAATATTTCTGAATTAACTTTCTTAGTATTGTAATGTCATTATGAGGTTAGAATCAAATCACAAATGTTATTCGAGTTTCTAAACGAATCTAAACAGGAACGATTTGTTTAATATCCTATTACGAGTGATTGACGTCATAATCTTGTCATTATGCTACTGCATCGTCATAAAGTCATCGGCTTTAGTATACAGACTAGTATTCGTTTATCATTCTAAGTAAATATTAATAGAATTCTCTCGCAGTAATCCGATTATCATTTCCTTCCAATTTTAACACTTGCTTAGTAATAGATGCAAAAGATATCATGGATGAAAGGGATTTTGATCTTTTACATGCCTCTTTACTGAAAGCAGCAGCAAAAGACTGGCAAACCTTGCAGCTCAATGTATCTTTAAGATACGAAAGTTGCAAGAAAGACTACACGTATGATCTGAATGTAATGAGGTCCGATATATTGCCCAGAGATGGTAATCTGGACAAAATTGCCGAGGCGCTTTATCCAGAAGATGGCCCAGTAGATATTTGTCCTGTGAATGTACGGGGATGGCAATTGCTTCTATAGGGCCCTCTCTAAAGCCATTTTTTGGTCATGAAGAGAGACATATCGAACTTCGTGTCATGACCGTATTAGAACTTGTAAAAAATTCGAGAAAGTATGCGTCACAGGCAACTTACGACAAGATGTGTTCTCATCCCACAAGTGTACAATATGTTGTGGAGACGTCAGTATCGGACAGATCACTTGTACCGGGGAATTTTCTCAAGTCGATTCAGAATGAAACTCTAAATTCAATCAAATCAGGGGAATATTGTTCTTTGATTCATTTTTTCGCAGCGGCAAATGCCCTGAATCATCCAATATTATAGGGTTATTGAACTTATATTGGTGAATATTGGCACGAGTTGGCTGTGAAAATGCACGAGCTTGCGAGTGCATTTTGACAGCCAACGAGTGCCAATATGCACCTATATAAGTTCAATAACCCTTTTATTATATAGCTAAAGTATTTCGTTGTTAAATTATATCCCTTTTCACTCAAACTACTCCAAAATAGACGAAAATTCATCAATATTGGCAGTGTGCAATAACAGCATGCATTTCTTAACTGTTCGATATTTAACCCGTCATTAATGCATGAAGCAAACTGATTTTGTAAATGGGGACATCATAATTTATGTACAGTAAAACATAATGCTTAAGTAAATATCAAATACCGGCTCTGTCAGATTCGGAGGATTTTGGTTTGTTTACGTCGTTAAGGTAACGTCAATATTGAACGCTCATACTCGGAATGTTTCGGGCGCATACAATTCACGCAATGCAAAGTTAGCGTTCAATAAATTCTCAGGATATTGAACGCTAACATTCTCTAGATTTTACGCAGATTTTATATTAGACTAGTTATAAGCTATATAATAAATAGCATTTATCCAACAATACAAAATGTTGCTGTAAACAGACATTTTCTTCATCAAGAAATAAAGCCATCTTCAGATGAAAAGGTACGTCATGTGGTCACACACTGAAAATAGTAACCCAAACAATTGGTCACCAAATCATTTTGTGGTTTGTTTCCCAGTTTTACCTACTGAATCCAATGAAATGAAGGAGCCTGCCCATAAAAAGTCAAATAGATGATATCCCGGAAATCACCATGGACTCACAAAATGAAAAGACGGATATTAAATCTGATGACAATGAATTTATTAAGACAACAGAACATGATAAAGATCAATCTGATTAAAACCAGATCCTGAGATCCGCTCACTTAGATCGCTACACTAGGATCTGACGTAACTCCATATAGGGTCACGTCCGCATGACCTTTCGCTTGGAATATTCATGAGAACTATCAGCCAATCAGATTGCGCCATACAGACAATGATGGCTATTTAGGCGGTTCCTGGCAATTCGTAAACAAATTGCTGTAATCTCTCTCCCACGAAGTTTATTCCACACTGTAAAGTTGTATATTCTCGCATAACGAATTTTAAACTTTCGCAATAATGCCTAATCTATTCCGTTCATTCAAACAACAAAACGTACGATATGAAATATACCCAAATTAAATTAATTGTGAATTCAGATTTATGTATGAATAGGGACGGGTACGAATTGAATAGTTTTCAAGATGGTTTACTTAAATAACGCGAGGAATATAACGCCAGTCGACGTAAACGGTGCATTGTGACGTCGCATCTAGCTGCGATATGTTTTCTTTCAAACCAAACAATCGCAGCCATTTTCCTTGAATTGTGAACTCCATCGGGATTTTTTAGCGTTTGAATGAAAGAAAACCCGCAGAGAATAGAGACGTTGTTTAAATCGCATGTTTTAACAGGTGTGCAGTCGCCTGTCAAACGCGCAGCCATTTTTTTTTTTTTTTTTTTTTTTTTTGCATCTCTAACGTAAATAATGACGCAAAGGTTCATGGGAGAAAAATTATCGTTGGTATAAATCGACAAGGTCAATTTGATTGGCTTAACGAAAGGTCATGCGGACGTGACCACGATTCGGATTTTTTTGATCTTGGTAAAATTGTAACAGGTGCAATAAAGTTGAACACAATGTCCTCAGCTGAAAAAATAAATTATATTCAGAATCAACCCTTGCCAGACGATGTCGCCAAGTTAAAAACAGGTCGTGTTCAAACAACGAATACGGGTGAACTCAAAAAGACTTTATCGTTTCAATCTTCTTGGATGAATCGGTTTTCATGGTTGACCTTCAGCAAACTGTTAAATGGCGGTCTGTGTAAGTTTTGTGTCATGTTCCCTCAGTCAGATGTCCAACATCAAAATACATTTGTTACGCAACCTTTTACTGTGTATAAGAACATCTGCCCTTTTAAAGCATCAAAATTCAGAACACCACAAGAGTGCCAAATCTGTTTATCACACAACCAAGATGACGTCCGAAGTGCCATCTTCGTCTCTTCCATATAAACTCAATCAGCAAGATCAGGCACAGTATCAGCACAACATAAAGTTGCTTGAGAAAATAGTAGATGCGATCATTTTTTGTGGGAAACAAAATATTCCTCTCCGAGGACACAGAGATGATACCACAAGTAAAGGTAATTTCCTTGCAATATTACAGCTGTTGGCAAAGCATGATGAGCAGCTCTGGTCTCATCTACAAAAAGCAAAAAAGAATGCCTTATATACCAGCAAAACCATTTAGAATAAGGTTATCCAACTCATTGGAAATCAAATCACAGGTAAAATTTTGAAGGGTTTACAAGGGAGGGTTTTTTATTCCATCATAGCCGATGAGGTAACTGACAAGTATGCTAACAAAGAAGTTTTAGTCTTGTGTCTCAGATTTCTAGATACTAGAGAACACCCTGCCATCATTAAGGAGGAATTTCTTAACTTTGCAAATATAGGCTGAACTACTGGGGAAGCAATTGCTGATAAACTTATTGAAATCCTCCGCTTGCTTGCACAATTTCGATTGAGAACATGCGAGGGCAAGCATACGATGGTGCAGCAGCAATGGCATCGGAAAAACGGGGGTGTCAGGGACGAATCAAGTCTCTAAACCAATTAGCTTTGTACACACACTGTAGGAGTCATGTATTGAATCTGAGCATCGCTTCAGCTTGCAAATTACCCCTTGTGAGGAATATGATAGATGTCCTTAATTCAGTGTTTATTTTCTTTGACAGTTCCCCTAAACGACAAGTGTTTCTTGAGTATTATAGAAAATGATGGGTCTGTATATTTTTCCAGAAAGAAACTAGTTGGACTCTGTAAGACTAGGTGGGTTAAGCGTCATATCTGCTTTGATGTGTTCTACACTATGTACAAGTTCACCATCAAATGTCTGCAGCACATTCTCAATCAAAACCTTGATGAAAGTACCAGTGAAAACTGGTCTTGGGATAGACAAACTAAATTGACCACACAGGGGCTTAATTTTGGCTTCGATGACGTCCTTCTCTGTATTGATAACATTTGTGTTTGTAAGGTATGTCCTATATACAATAAAGCCTTTGACTCTCAAACTTCAGAAAAGAGATATTGACATTTTTACTGCAAGTAAGTTAATTGAGGAACACGTGGATAGGATCAAAGAAATTCGTAGAACGGTAGATACCGAATTGGAGTCTTGCTTTGAAGATGCAAAACAAATTGCAGACGACCTTGATATAGTGATTTAAAAAAAACCCAAGGGTTTGCTCCAAGCAGCAACACAGAGAAAATGTCTCCACAAGGAATCCAAGAGATTATTATAGATCTGTCGTGGCCATTTCATTTCTGGACTTTTCCCTCAGTGAATTAAATACGAGGTTTCAGAAAGAAGATCTGGCGGCATATTCGATATACTCTTTGTTGCCTGTCAATGTGACAAATATTTCACACGAGGAATTGTCCAAGCTTGCCTCAGAACTAATATTTTGGGGGAGCGACCTGCCTTGTCTTTCTGTAAAGGACTTGGAGAAAGAACTCAGAGATTGGAGACGTTATTGTGTTAACATGAGCAAAGAAACTTCAGACAAGCTCTGCAATCTGCTCAATCTTTTCAACTTTGTAGATGGGGACGTTTTTCCGAACGTGAAAATTCTTCTTCACATTGGATGTGTTTTACCTATCACAACATGTGAGGCCGAAATATCCTTTTCTGGACTAAGACGCATCAAGAGTTATATCCGCAGTACTATGCAAGAGGACAGATTGACTGGATTTGCACTAATGCATCTTCACCATTCATTAGAAATTGACCAAAAGGAAATTGTACAATCATTTATCAAGCAAGGAAAACGAAGATTATTTCAGTCAAGTCTCTTTCGCTAAATAACACTTCCTACCAGAAAACATCAATACACGACAAAAAGGTCGCCCGCGTGGTGCAGTGGTCGTATAGAGCGTTTCCTTCGAGAGGTGGAAAATAAAGGGTTGAACATTATATCACGGGTTCGATTTTGTGAAAAGGTTCGAACCCCCACTCCCCCCCCCCCTGGAAAAAATTTCTGGATCCGCGCCTGAAATATATTCATGAACTATATAGAGCCTCTCTCTGGATCTGAATGGCTACCAAAACCAAAAGATTCGTGAACGGAAAGCAAACCCATTGATTTTACTTAAAAGTTTCACCACTGGAGTAAAACCGACCACAGTAGTTGATTGCGGAGAAAAACTATGTCATTTGAGGTAGGGTAGGTACTACCGAACTCAGTAACCGTGGCTAGCAACGATGTTTACAATTATGAGGAGAAAAACAAAGGTAATCTCTATATATGGTATCGGTAACATTATTAAATTCAATTTGTGACCTTAACTATTGGCATTTTCAACCAGTAATCTACATATATCTTTACCTCCTTAATCTTTAGCAAACATGAGGCAAAAATGTAGAGTAGACTATACCATGTGTCCCGTGGGAATCCGGGTTAGAATAGATCCTCAGTACCCCTTGCTTGTAGGAAGAGGCGACTAAATGGGGCGGTCCTTCAGATGAGACTGCAAAAACCGAGGCCCGTGTCACAGCAGGTGTGGCACGATAAAGATTCGTTCCTGCCCAAACTTGTTTGACTCAAAGGCCAGTGGCGGATTTAGGGGGGCGCAGCCGGCGCCCCCCCCCCTCCTTAAAATTTTCAAATTTAAGGTAAATCGTGGTATCTTGTTTAGAAAAATGTACTAACCGATAAAAGAAGCAATAATTTCATCCACTCCCGGAGAAATAAATATCAAAATCTTTTGTTTTCTTGAAATACTGTATTGGGAGAACTTAATTTTTTCTAAAAACCCTTAAAATTTGCGTCATTTTTATTAATTTCACCTTATAAAAAATGATAGAAAATAGTACAAATGACTAAATAGGAGATATATTTCAAGCTCTATAAAACCTGTAAAATCCAGGAGCTTCCGGGGGCTTCGGCCCCTGGGCCCCCACCAGGGCTTCGCCCTGGACCCACTGGGGGCCTCAAGGCGGCCCCCAGACCCCCTGCCTCATAAAGTGGCGCCCCCCGTAACCACAATTTCTGGATCCGCCCCTGAACGCCATAAACACTGAGCATAGGAATAAATTTTGCAGCCCTTCACCGGCAATGGTGATGTCTTTTGAATATTAGTGGGATGTTAAACAATATACAATTCATCAATCAGCTACACCTACAGTGTTCAATTACTGACTATTACCTTTTCAACATGAAATCAGTAGGTATTAGCTGTTATCTCTAGCAAGTATAACCAATATCTGACATTGCGCAGTTATATTCTTAAAGCTCAGTGGTAGAGCGTTCGCTTCGTAATCGGGAGGTCGCGAGTTCAAGCCCCACTCGTGCCATGGCCACGTCAAACCTAAGACGCTAAAATAAGTAGTGATTGCTCCTTTTCCAAACACTCGGCATTAAAGGTGAGAATCATGGGTCTTTCGGACATGACCTTGAAAACGGAGTTGTGTTGCGAAAGGAGCTGGCACGATAAAGAACTCTCACTGCAAGCGCTCAGCATAGGCCTAAATTTGTGGTACTTCAACTGCAACTGCATCTTCGCTAGCCAAGGATTTACGATCCGCTCCGCTTCTCTTGTAGAGAAAAATACTAAATAACTATCTTTGTACGTGTAAAATCCTAAATTAGAATCATTCTTCAATCAGAAAATCATATTATCACGATTTAAACAGGTACTTTTAATATCATACATTTTGTCACACACCGGCAACACTTTACTGAATATTCGTTTTTTACACCGGTGGTAAGATTTATCTGTTTTAGAAAAGAGCAGTGTAAGTAGGATCAACTTTACAGAAGTCATATCCAAGTCAAGTTTACTCAAAATTACTATAGTATACAAACAATGATACTTTTATTCATGGCTCACAGTATATCGACAAACAATTCTTATATATATATTTGTGTGTAAATATTTTCAAGATGAATAAAGAAACTCTTTTAACAGTTATCATGGAACTGTAATTACATGTCATTTATTGTATTCGAATTTCTAGGGAGAACGCTTGCGTAATTTTCACATTCGAGTTTTGTGCGACTCTGATTGATAGTATTCTTTACAAGTTCAACTTTACTGGGGTTTTGCTTCCAAATGAAAGGTGAAGATAACGAGCAGTGATCAATCTCATAACTCCTATAAAAAATACAAAATAGAGAGTTGGGCAAACATGGACCCCTGGATATACCAGGTGCCTAGGAGGAGCAAGCATCCCCTGTCGACCGGTCACACCCTCCGTGAGTCCTATATCTTGACCTGATTTAATTAGATTGTCGTTTGCTCACAAACATAGATGACGTAATGAGGCATCGACGGAGACAATCGGATCACGCGCTCGTCCTTTTCCGTAACCGGTAATTTGCTGAGTAGTTACGATTGCGACGGGGAGTTTGGACTCTGCCGAAGTTTGCCGAATACGTAATGCTTAGTAACGCTGACGTAATAGCCTATAAAATCTCACGTTACACCGAGTACAAATAACGTTATTTTCAACTGCATGGGCGGATCTAGAGATGAGGGAGCGAATGATTAAAGGTAAATTATGTGCATTTTGAACAACTAATTTTTTACTTGGTATCGTGGTCTGACCTTTTTTTCCAATTTTGCTCAATTTAAATAGAAGAATTAAAATATTTTAAACGACCAATTCTCTACATCATAGTGTATCATGACCCAGGTTCTACCAAGAGGTTAGTCTGAAATACCTGACGTTTTCCTGGCTTTTTTATGATTTTGATATTTACCGAATTCCATGAGTGCAAGCACGCCTTTGTCATGCGCAGATAAAACCTATAATGTACTAATAGCAATTTCTTATCAAAAACTTGACTAAACGCATCGTCGGTTATCCACGGGTGCTTCTAATCGATTCTCTCCATCATCATTAAGGGAGCGTGTGTGTACTCTAAACCGTGGTTTGCAACAATGCACTAAACGAGACATTACCCTTTTAATCTTTCTTTCTGATGTCATAATCAATGACGAAAACCAATGAAATTTCATATTACCCCGAGCGCAAAATAGTCGCACTTTCCCCAGACTCTCGCTCTCAAGACTTTGCACGTATCCCACTCTCCTCAGTGTTGACAACCTGATCCTCCATCAGCGAAACAACAGTGACCACTGTGCATGAAACGTCTTGGAATTCGTCGACAAGAGTTGGTATGAGAGAATAAACAATTGTCTTCCCGTATCCTGTTGGTAATACGGCCAGTACGTCTTTGTTGTATACAACGATGTCTTTTAGTATCGAC
Organism: Ostrea edulis; assembly: GCF_947568905.1. Taxonomy (NCBI): domain Eukaryota; kingdom Metazoa; phylum Mollusca; class Bivalvia; order Ostreida; family Ostreidae; genus Ostrea; species Ostrea edulis. Next base: position 51,237,772 of record NC_079164.1, read on the forward strand.
AGCTGAAGAGTTTTCAGTTGAAAATTCAAGTTTCGCCTTTGTAAACATACGTTCACAGCTTCTCCAAACTTCTGTTCCTCCATTTTCTTCGGTAAGCCTCGATTTGAAATCACAAAAATTAAATAGCAATCGTATCAGACTCTCGCTCGTGCAAAGTCTCGAAAGCGAGAGTATGGGCAAATCGAGAGTATGGGCAAAGCGAGACTAAATTTAAAATTGAGCTACGCCATGATGATGAGGTAGATAATTATCCTATAAACCCGAGAGGAAGTTAGTTAACTTTAACTGACAGTTAACTTGCCATTAACTTGAACATTTTTATAGCATTAACTTGAAGTTCAATGTCAGTTAAACTTTAAAACTAACTTTTGTCCAACGAGATCCGTCCTCTTGTATATTTATATTCATATATTCCTTTGAACGTTAAGACATCCCCATACAGTATCGGTCCCAAACCCCATCCTATTCTTAAAGGGACGATTTTGATAAACGATTGTTCTTGCGTATGGATGCATAGGTTCCCTCACAAAGTTTTGGCAAAGAAAAAAAGGAGAGAGATTATTGCAACACGTTAGCAGTGATCTATGAAAACTAAAAATTGAGTTAAAGCTGTATGACCCGATGTTCATGTATTATTTTTGTACATAATTACTTTAAAGCAGATTAATTACTTTATAAAGTTATTAACTTTCCCATAATTACATGTTTCAAAACATCTGCACGTAAAAGAAAACAGTGAGAATATTATTTAGAAAGTAAATATAGTGTGGTACATCTATAAATCATCCGGAAAACCTCGGGCCTTTCACCCCAAACAGGGTGTTTTCGGTGAAAGGCCGGAGGTGTTCCAGATGACGCATACGAAGGGCCGTGAGAGCGGAGCTCTCCCTATAGGTAATACGTATATACATATTTAAAAGGAAAGTATAGAAAACTAATGAAAAATTAAACTATACCTATGGAACTTGAAAAATTTGGTCCCAATGGCGTCGATTCGAATACTAGCGCGTGGACATGTATTTCTCCATTTTGAATCTCGTGTACCCAAGTTAACGTCATTCTGAGATGTTAGATGGAATCCGTAAAAGCATATAATTCCAATGTTATTTAATACAATTGTTTTGATTGGACAAAAATAAAGCTGAACAAGAGTTTATATAGCTATGACGTCACAGCCTACTGCACTACGTTACGCGGTGAAGTATGAAGCGCGAACTCGAGGACTTACGTACTAAGGCTAGAGTTTATACATCAATAAATCCGAAAACGCGATGTATTCATACACGCCTGAAAACAAATAACATAATGCGGGGAAACTATTCAAATTCTTGCAATTGTTAATAAAGTGAATCAATTGGAATTATAAGAATCAAACACTTTTATTCAGTTTGCGAGTAAAATGTCTGGAGTTTACACATCGATAAATTCTTCAAAAAGAATGTTTAATCCTATAGTAAATCTTATTTTTTTAATCATATAATCACTCCTCGATTTAAAACGCGATTGTACAATGCAACGTCTCCCTATCAAAGGTATTTGTTAAACACCGACGCTGAATATGACGTCACAATGCACTGTTTACATCAGTTGCATAGCGTTTCCCGCATTCAATAAATAGGCAGATCAAAAATGTCTAAAGTTAGAATACTTTGATTGAGCTCTCGCCTCTGTCCTCACACGTTAGGTGCTAATATTTCGGGATAGTTTTTGTCCTGTTATGGATCTAGATACTAATGCCAACATTGTTTACTTCGCTCAAACACGGTCAAATAATTTTGGTTAAACAGGTGGAATAATGTATGATATGTCATACAGCCTCATAATTACATACGTGCGATTTTACAAGACGGGGAAAAAAATGTTGTAATTTGGACCATACAGCTTTAAAGATATATGTACCGTATTAAACAGTATTTTTTAATGTTAAAAACCAGACCAAAATTTTGTCAGTATGATAAACTATGAAAAATAATACAATTAATCTGACAATTTTGGCAAATTATACTCAATGTAAGGGGAAAACGATGCTTTTCTAATGCATATTTATGAAGGGATGGCGTTTAAGGTGGAAGTACGCGAGAAAAATAGTTTGGAAGATATGTGTTCATATATTATGATCGGTGATATGACATTTTTAAAAACGGTTTCTATGCGAGATTTGTGAATTCCATTAAAATAGATAAACTCTGAAGTTAAATATTTTATCAAAAATACGTCCGAAATACCCAAGGAATTGAACATTTAAAAATTCAAGAAGGAGGTACCGGAAGTCCTGTCCACAAGCACCTGTGGGCAGCACCCGTGACGTAGAACTGACTTTCATCCATATCTATACTCTTATTGCTTATTTGCCATTTAAATACCTGTAGGATTTTCCAGTACTAAGGGCAAACCTAGCTAATGCATTTTATGTAGTCTAAACGTAATTTTTGAAATCGTGAAAATTAAATTGTCCTATTTTTTTATCTGAGTATCAGTTGCAATGTACATGTATAGGCCTACATACGGTTACATGCTACAGATCTATGGAGCGCCAAATTAACATAAACTCAAATAATTGAAGATATCTTCAATTATTTGAAGATATCATCAATTCAATTATTGATCTCTTTAATTGAATTAATGCGCGCATTAAATCATTATTGCTCTCATCAAATGAATTAATGCGCACTTCAATTCAATTATTGCTCTCATCAATTGAATTAATGAGAACAATAATTGATTATTGCTCTCTTCAATTCAATTGATGCGCGCATTGATCAATTGAATTAATGAGAGCAATAATAGATTTGATGCTCGCATTAATTCAATTATTGCTCTCTTCAATTCAATTGATGAGAGCATAAATTTCGTAGAAATATTGCTCGCAATAATTAATTTAGAGCTCGTTATAAATAATTTGATGATCTCTTTAATTCAATTGAAGATATCTTTAATTATTTACAATGCTTTTGTATGAGGAATTAATGCGCGCATCATTTCTTTCATCGTCGGAAACCCACGGTTGATTACGCTTCGTTCCTCTCTCCGTCACCCGTGGGTCCATTCATTCCTACTCGCTCGTTCTCATGAATAATTAATGAGGCAATTTGATTGGGCGCTCATCGTATACCCTGGGTGAATTTGTCTAATCAACAAGACGCTTTCAGCCCAGTTTCGGTGTGATAGCAAAGTTAAGTTGATGCTACCTTTAAAAACAAAAGAGTTCCGTTACTATAACGATTACTTTGATTGGACGGTATTTTTGAATATTTATTCATGAGAACGAGCGAGTAGGAATGAATGGACCCACGGGTGATGGAGAGAGGAACGAAACGTAATCAACCGTGGGTTTCCGACGATGCATTTCTTTTAAAGAGAGCAACAATTCAATAAAGAGATCATCAATTCAATTGTGGATATGTTGAATTGAAGATATCTTTAATTATATAGTTGCTCTCTCTAAAAGAATTATTGCTCTCTTTAAATGAAATAAAGATATCATTAATTCAATTGAAGAGAGCAATAATTGAATTAATGCGCGCATTAAATCAATCATTGCTCTCATCAAATTAAGTAATGCGCGCATCAATTCAATTATTGCTCTCATCAATTGATTTAATGCGCGCATTATATCAATTATTGCTCTCTTCAATTGAATTGTAGCGCGCATCAATTCAATTGTTGATATAATTAATTCATTTGAAGAGATCATTAATTCAATTAAAGCGCGCATCAATTCAGCTGAAGAATTAATGCTATCATCAATTCAATTAAAGCTCGAAATAATTCAGAATTGAAGATATCATTAATTTTTTGAAGAGATCTTTAATTGAATTGTTGCACGCATCAAATGAATTGATGATATCTTCAAATAATTGAAGATATCTTCAATTATTTAAGTGTATATTAATTTGGCGCTCCATACAGATTTCCAGTTAATTTTACCCAAGTTTACTCAACCCAAGCTAACTCGATGTGACTGTATCGGATGCATAGTGATTCGGAAGATTTCTACCACGGTTAATTGCAAAGATCAAAGGAATGCCGATATACCTTCATATGTAACAACTGATTATGAGAAAATTGATGTACATATCTCACTTGCACTTCGTGTTTTGCTAGTACAACAAACTGATAATTCAATTTTATAACCATGAAAATTAATCAGTATTTGTTACAAAACTTATAATGTAATATAAATAAATCGTCTGCATTCGCAGATCGATACACATGTAAACAAACATGGCGATCCAGAGACAAGCTAACCCTCTTGAACCACGTGCGTGTAATTTTCTTATACTGTATATTCAAAGCAGTTGATATATATTCCGTCAACATCAAACTGAATACCTTTTTCGTGAGCAAAAACATGAAGATCTAGTCCGTTTCGGAAAATGTCGTGACGTAACGAAGTGACCTAATTCGTAGATGTATAGGTAAACGATCGGCTGTATAATTTCTGAGCCGTAGCATAATAGAAATAAAGTTCCGCCACTGCAGCCGTATTCAAGAATACATAAAATAAATGTCTTGTATATTTTTAGAAGATGTTCAAGACTTAAAGTAATTCCACCCGCCTGTGGTGTCGTAAGATATTACAAAATCAATGATTTATTTAGATTTATGCATGATATTACCATAAATTTTGTTGAAGTCTTTTTGAATTCTTATTGTAAAAAATCTTGTTAAACATCAAATATTTCAAAAGTCTAAGTTATATATAGATAATCAATAATATGTTTCAAGATATTGAATCCAAGGGCAATAACTCTGTTTTCATTGAATCCTTTATCAAGTTCATTATGCGATAGATTTTCCTTATTTTTTACAAAAATTTTAAATAGTTTTGTAAAGAATCAGTTTCATAAAATTATCATGAATACTATTATATCATTGTAACCAGTTTTTGTAAAATTTTAACGATACTGTTGAAGAAAAATTGCAATTTTCTGACGTCGATATATGATTTTGTTTTTGTATCTCGCGCATCTTTTAAGTGTGATGACCTATAAGTTTTGTTTATAATTTATTAGTTTTAACTCTGATAAATTGAAATATATACACATTTTAAACTTTTATCAGATGATAATGCGAGTATGGAGTTACCTCGAAGTATATCTTATAGTCTCCTTGATGCTCCAATATGTTTAAGATCCGATTTACATACATTACATGTTGTCGATGTGTGAGGACCAACCAGCAATATTATGTAGACCATTCATTTTACAGGAACTTCCGCCATGTAACCAACATGACATTAAGTTGTGATCAACATACCCTGAGGATGTATTCACACTTATCTAGCCGCGTATTCTAAGGGTTATATACACAAGGATATAACAGGATTGCTATATAATTAAAGATAAAGGTAAGTCAAACAATTTTCATTTAAAAATTTCTTTCTTTTTATTCATGACAAGAAATTTCAACCGAAATAACAGTTATTAAAAATCGTTGACCGCAATTAAGAGATGAGCGACGACTACTATTAGTCAGAATGTAATGTAACTTTCTATTGAAGCCAAAGAGTTTACACGTTATTCAGACCGAACGGGATTTCTTGGGATGGTCAAGGTTTTTGTTATTCAGCTAAAAACACTCAAATTAACATATTCTGACCCTATACCGGCTTGTTTGGTCAGGGGTTTTTTAAATTTTTATTTTTGATTTTATGTATTTATTTGTTTTTGCACACCAAAACTTTCCACAGCCTTGACGAAAAAATGCGCAATGGCAAAAATGACAAATTTCCACCCCTTGCGCTTGACCCCTAAGGAAGGACATCATAACACATTGGAATGAATCGTAAGAGGAAGTTGTATTCTATCGCTTGTTAAAATTTCAAAGTTCTGCACCTACTCTATCCACAGGCACCTGAAGTATGGATAGAATATAGAACGTATTTCATTTTTCTAATCAAGGGCTCTCAAGGGGCAGCATGAAAATATATACAAATACTGTATTTATAATTTATGCATATATAAAGTAAAGAAGGATGTGATATTACCCCCACCCACCCCCCTTTATGCCCCCCTTTGAAAAAGAGGGGGCATATTGTTTTGCAACTGTCGGTCTGTCGGTCGGTCTGTAGACCACATGTTGTCCGCTCAATATCTTAAGAACCATTCACTTGATGATAATGATATTTCATATGTGAGTTGGTTATGAGTGGAAGATGACCCCTATTGTTTTTCAGGTCAAAAGGTCAAAGGTCAAGGTTCAATCTACTCTGGACATAGGAATATAATGTCCGCTCAATATCTCGAGAACCCTTTGCTTGAAAGACATAAAACTTGGCACACTGGTACATCCTAAGGAGTAGATGACCCCTATTGATTTTGAGGTCATATGGTCAAAGGTCAAGGGTCAAACTGGGCATAGGAATATACTGACCATTCAATGTCTAGAGAACCCTTTGCTTGACAGACATCAAACTTGGTACACCAGTACATCTTCAGAAGAAAATGACCCCTATTGATTTTGAGGTCACATGGTCAAAGGTCAAGGGTCAAACTGGACATAGGAATATACTGTCCGTTCAATATATTGAGAACCCTTTTCTTGACAGACATCAAACTTGTTACACTGGTACGTCTTTAGGAGAAGATGACCCCTATTGATTTTGAGGTCACATGGTCAAAGGTCAAGGGTCACACTAGACATAGGAATATATTGTCTGTTCAATATATTGAGAACCCTTTTCTTGACAGACATCAAACTTGTTACACTGGTACGTCTTTAGGAGAAGTTGACCCCTATTGATTTTGAGGTCACATGGTCAAAGGTCAAGGGTCAAACTGGACATAGGAATATACTATCCGTTCAATATCTTGAGAACCCTTTGCTTGACAGACATCAAACTTGGTACACTAGTACGTCTTCAGGAGAAGATGACCCCTATTGATTTTGAGGTAACATGGTCAGAGATCAAGGGTCAAACTGGACATAGGAATATAATGTCTGCTCAATATCTTGAGAACCCTTTTCTTGACAGACATCAAACTTAGTACACTGGTAGATCTGCAGGAGAAAATGACTCTTATTGATTTTGAGGTCACATGGTCAAAGGTCAAGGGTCAAACTAGACGTGGGAATATACTGTCTGCTCAGTATCTTGAGAACCCTCTTCTTGACAGACATCGGAATATACTGTCTGCTCAGTATCTTGAGAACCCTCTTCTTGACAGACATAAAATTTGGTACACTGATACGTCTTCAGGAACAGATGACCCCTAATGATTTTGAGGTCACATGAGCAAAGGTCAAGGGTCAAACTGGACATAGAAATATACTGTCCATTCAATATCTTGAGAACCCTTTGCTTGACAGACATCAAACTTGGTACACTGGTACATCTTCAAGAGAGGATGATCCCTATTGATTTTGAGGTCACATGTTTAAAGGTCAAGGGTCAACCTGGACATAGGAATATACTGTCTGCTCAATATCTTCAGAACCCTTTGCTTGACAGACATCAAACTTTAAATAGTACACTGGTGTATATTCAGGAGAAGATGACTCCTATTGATTTTGAGGTCACATGGTCAAAGGTCAAGCGTCAAACTGGACATAGTAATATGCTGTCCACTCAATATCTTGATAACCCTTTTACTTGACAGACATCAAACTTAGTACATTGGTACATCTTCAGGAGAGGATGACCCATATTGATTTTGAGGTCAAAAGTCAATAGTTGAACTGGACATAGTAATATATTGTCTCCTATATTTTAAGAATTATTTGCTTGATTGACACATACCAAACTTGGTACACTGGTACAGCATAAGGAGTAGATGACCCCTATTGAATTTTAGGTCACATGGTCAATTCACTCTTGACATAGGAAGATATTGTTTGCTCAATATTTTGAATTGATGATAATACTATCAATTAAATGAGGTGTGTGTATAACCCTTTTCAATTTTGCACCATGGGGGGCATATGTGTTTTACAAACATCTCTTGTTTGTGTGTGTGTCTATCTCATCTCTCATTCGATTCATGTAATCATTTCATGCTTTTTGAAGCTTTAAAGATGGGCCTTCTACCGGTATAATAAGATACAGTGTTTTACATAAATCGAAAGAGGGATGAGTAAGTAATGTAGCTTCCCCGGAAGATACACATGGTTGGCTCTTTAAAGTATCATGCAAATTCAATAAAATATGAAGCAGAAATTGAAAACGCCTCTCTCATTAAAAAAAATAAATGAAAATCTCAATTCGGTAATTCACGTTCTTGTCTGCTTTAAGGTTCTAAGCGACGTTTTTCAATGATATAAAATATTTCGTGACAAATCGGATACAATTCATTTGTATCCTATCTTGTTTCTATGGGGAAAAAAAAGAACTTCAGGCATATCACTAAGTCTGATTTAGAGTTAGCATATAGTTACTGGTTGTAGGAAATAAGAATGTAAATCAAACTCATTATTATATTATAAAAGGTTGTATTCATGGACATTACTAAGTTATTGTAGCAAAGAAAAGGAGAACGATCATTGGATCAATCGGAAATCGAACCCAGGACCCTTGCATTACTACATGTAGTTATGTGATCAAACAAACGAGTTAACCAGGCCAATATACAAATAAAAGTACAATAATATTACTGCAATATAAGATTTAAACCTATTTGGGAAATCATACAAGAACTCTTCATTTTGAGGAGATGCAGCACTTTTTAAGTGGTGGGAACATTGGTTGCGAACCAATTTCAGAGCAAATGATGGATTTACCTATACCTCATAGGGGCTAAACTCAAAATGATGGAAATTCCAAAAATTAAAAAGCACTTTAGTTTTGGCAATAGACGAGAAAATGTTATTCTCTGTCAGTTACGGAATAAAGCTAGTAATTTGAATGCTCATTTATTGAAAAATTATTTGACTGATGATCCACGCTGTTTGCATTGTGGCTATGAATTTGAAGGAAATGTGCATTATTTCCTTGAATGTTCAAAATATAATCATCAAAGAGATATTCTTCTGCAGCAATTTCATGACATTAGTGTTCCTTTTCAATTGAACTATATTCTATATGATAGTTCTGAGTATTCATATAACTTGAATTGCAAAATTATTTCTTATGTTCATAACTACATTTAATCTTCTAAGCGCTGTTGACAAGTTAATTTTTGCGCTTTCTTTTATTTATTTTTTTTAGTTTTTTGTTGTTTTTTTTTTTTTTTTTTTTTTTTTTTTTTTTTTTACAAATGATTTATTTTCTTTTTTCTTCTAACGGGCTGGATTGATCTATTTTAGTATTGATCTTTATTATATGTATATATGTATGTGTGTGACTGTAGGTGGAGGGTTATATAAGTATGTGTGTATGTGTAGAACATGTTGATCTATAAAAATAAATTCATAGCAAAATTCAACAAAACTCTTATTAACTATTTTCATGTAAACCTCATTACAATATTGTTAAATCTTCAAAAAATCCTTTTTATCAATCATACCTTTGTACTTGACCTTTGTATTTGGGAGAGGGCCTACATAGGCTCTGCCTGTTGCCCAATCCTGTTGAGTTTCTCAATAAAATGTGTTTAAAGTAAATAGAGGCTAAGCTCGTTTGGGCCCGAACTCTATGATACCATAAATATATTATGTATTCATGGTATCACAGAGTTCGGACCCAAACGGGCTTAGTCCCTGTGCTATACCTCAAAACAAGTTATCAAAGAACAATTTACACAATGACAACTTAAAATTTCCACGCATTTCTCACAGGCGCTCGACGTTTTAGATATCTATAATAAAACAAATCGTCTTCCTATCAGCAATATAATATTCTGTTTATAGGAAGACGATTTTACACGTATAAACCAATATATAACATTTACATTGAACGAATGATACAAATACACAGGTACAGGGATATAATTTTGACCTCGTTGGCTTTTCATATTCATTCGGCAAGCATAAGATGTGAAAGTCACGAGTCTTTCGAATATGACCTTAAAACGGAGGTTCCTTGTCACTGTAAGCGTTGTCACGACAAAGAACCAGCACAAAAAAAACTTTTACTGCTACGGCCACACGCATCATCATGCATGTATAGGTCAAAATTTGTGGCACTTCACCTAACCCTGGTAACATCTCTACATGAGTGAAATATTCTCGAAAGGATGTAAAACAACTTCATTACAAAGGAAAAGTAATCTAAATTCTCGCCTATTTGGCTCTCGTGAGATTTTGAGTGATCAAAAGTTTACCCAGAAGCCGGAATGGATATTATGAACTAAGTTCCCTTTTTTATTGACAGAATATGATATGAGATGAAACGTAGGCGAATTTTGATCGTCCTCTTGACATTGATTGTATCCACTGCAGGTAAGTATTCATTTTCTATTCAGCTTTCATATTTGTAGCCTAATATTGTTCATATGGATTTCAAAAATACGTCATCTTTAAAAATATATTTTTAAAGAACCTTTTTAATAGAAGTGAAAGAAAGATTGCGTCTCTACATTGGAGAGCGTGCACTTTATATCAAATGAACTAAAAGTGACATCGTCTCAAGCCACGGAGTTCTCGCTCCCTCAGAGATGATTGTACGATTTGCTCACGGTTTGCGACAATGTAAAGAACAACTATATATTATTTTATTCCATCTATCTAGATAGCTTGTAATGTTTTATGTAATTCTTACTTAACCTTTTCTAGTCATTAGTTTATGTTCACCTTGTTCAAATTAATTATTTGGTGCCTTTATCCCCCCGTCATTTATTTTCAATGAATGACATTAGTTCAACTTAACTATAGTGTTATGTATCTTTCTACATTTATACAAGCTCGAACTTAGCTTTAAGTGTGTTAAAGGCATAATAGTTGTTTCATTATGGATTCATTGACCAACATTGGCCCGATCTACAAATGGAATTCTCCAACGTCAGGCCTCGGCCTCCAACCTTCTAAACCTTGACTCAAATTTCAGCCTTAAACTCGAGATTTCTGACTCATCTGGGATTCTGCTAGAATGGTGTGTCGCCAACCTTATTCTGAGAAACCTCATATAGCCCATGCAATTCACTACAAAAGTTTCGATTTGTATCATACGCATTGACCTTGGTTTTATGTATGAAACTCAACTAAATTATAATAGTTTATGTCAGAATCCATTCACTAAACCTTATACCTTACTGTTTAATCAATAGAATAAACATTAAAGGACTGAACTCTGAAAAGTATGCCGGTGTAGAGCGTCGCAGTTCATACCCTTATATATCTTCAACATCGAAGTACATGTATTTACATTCTAATTTCATTTCTGTCGAATTTCCCAGCCGTCAACATAGACATACTATTTTTATCTGTATTCATATGCTCATTATTTATAACTCCAAAATATGCCAGCTACTACTGAAATACTAATAAGGCGCGGGTCTAATGTGGTGTGCTGGTGTAAACATAATGACATCCCCTGGTGTCCTCAGGAGAAAATATTTAAGAAATAGATTTAATTTTTGAAAATACATGAGGGTATGAACTGCGACACTTCATGCCGGCATACTAGTACTACTCTATGAAAAGTATGCCGGTGTAGAGCGTTGCGGTTCATACCCTCATATATTTTCAACATTGAAAGACCGTCGCGGTGGTCTAGAGGTAGAGTTCGCCCCGCATGTGGAAGTTCGGGGTTCGAATCCCGGCCGCAACAGACCTAAGTCATTAAAACAGGTAGTGACAGTTCCATCGTCAAACGCTCGAAATCAGGTCATAGGCGCCTGGGTCAAGGATATTGCACTGTAACCTATATGTAAACAATGGAGGAAATTCGAACCACGAATAAATATTTCTCTTCAATCTATGCACAGGCGCTAAGCCCGTTTTGGGTCCGAACTCTGTGATAACATAAATGTAGATTTATATTTATTCTATATCTATGGTATCACAAAAGTTCGGGCCCAAAACGGGCTTAGCCCCTGTGAATCTATGGTGTCTCTTTAAACATTTTTTATGTTTCAGGAAGCTTAACTACATGTACATGTATCATTACCACAGAACACTAATTTATCCACGTTTTAAAAATGTCTTAACCCACTGATTCATATTATAATCTTCTACAGGTGCTGGACGACGGAAGCGAGACTTGAACCAGTTCAGTAGGATGATCTACATGACCACTGGTCGGGATCCATTTGACTTTAGTGAATATGGAAACTGGTGCGGTCTGGGAGGAAACGGAAGTGTGGTGGACGCAATTGATGAGTAAGATTCAGCTGTAATAGTTAATCGCTGTCAACAGACAAGTTGATACAACACATTCAATTAATTGTCTGAACAATTTCAAGTTAATTGAAGGTACATATGGAATCCAATTGTAAATCTTTAAGAGTTTTGTGAATTGATGCACAGCTATTTCACAGTTTATAACTAATCAAGATATATCTTTATATGGAATCCAATTGCTGCCAATGGTACGATGGTAAGGCAAAGGTATGAAAAGAGCAATGGTTAACATAAATATGATAGTTTATTTATCTTACTGGACTTGATTGATTGATCGATTGTGTATTGTTTAACGTCCCACTCGCGATTTTTTCACTCACATGGAGACGTTACCATTGCTGGTGAAGGGTTTCAAAATTTAGGCCTGTGCTTGTCGTTTACGGTCTTTGAGCAGGGAGGGATCTTTATCGTGCCACACCTACTGTGACACAGGGCCTCGGTTTTTGAGGTCTCATCCGAAGGACCGCCCCATTTAGTCGCCTCTTACGACAAGCAAGGGGTACTGGGGACTTATTCTAAACCGGATCCCTACGGGATAACTGGACTTGAAATTTCTTCTTAAGGTAGCTCATTACACTAAATTTTTAATTAATGGCTCGTTTAAACACCTCTTATGAAGTATGATTTCAACATTGAAAAAGTGATTCAAGGTCTCAAGTATTTTATATGAATTGTTTTGTGATTGTGTGATGAGCGGACATTATCTTAGGTCAATAGGAGTAACCTACTCCTTATCTAGAACCAGTCAACCAAGTTTGATGTCTTTCATGCAAAGGGAGCAGACAACATCTTACGATATCAAGTTTGACCCTTGCCCTCAAAATCAAAAGGGGTCATCTATTTCTTATGAGAAGTCAGTGTACTAATTTTCATGTCTGTCAAGCAAATGATTCTCAAGATATTGAGCGGATAATATTTTATTATATCCAGTTTGACTGTTGACCTGAAAAGCAAAAGGTGTCATCTACTATAGGGCAACCACTGTACATTATGTCCTTGTGATCTCAAAATCGATAGGGGGCCATTTACTCTACTCCTTAGACAGAACCAGTGTAGGAGTTCAATGTCAGTCAAGCAAAGCGTTCTCAAGATATTGAGCGGACATTGTCTATGTCCAGTTTGACCCTTGACCTGAAAAGCAATAGGAGTCATCTACTATAGGGGCAACCACTGTACCAAGTTTGGTAACTGTCAAGCGAAGGACTCTTTAGATATTGAGGGGGGGGGGGGCATACATATAAATACACATTTAAGAAATAAATGTCTAGGTTGTATTGTATTATGAAGAATACAAAAACAATGGATGCATGGGTTGATAATACAAATTACCGGGTAGCCCCATGCTTCTATTCACTGATTACATGAATACTTATACAAATATTTTCATTGTTTCATACCCCCAGAATACAAACAACCTATTCAGGTATTTCTCAGCTTGTGGTAAATATAGACATTCACAGACGTTAAGTTTTTTTATATCAAGAATGTGCTTTAGATGTCCTAAAGGTCATATTATAGCAATGTCATCATCACATCAGGTTAGAAAAAGTGAAACATCGCCCTTCAACAAGAAGTGACTGCTGATGGTGTACACTTTTGATTGTATGTGGAGACGTTCTCCTTCCTTTTTGTATATCACCTCATGAATTACTTCAATAATATCGCATAATGCCTGTATGCACGCTAGATGTTACCAATTTGTTTTAAACAATATCCCCTGCTTTTGTACATTTAACTAATCTCAAATATTTGAAAATCACTATTATCAGAAGAGATTTGGATGAGTAAATTATTGGCAGGTGCGAATACCTTCTTTTTTCAAATGGTAGTACAGATACACTGTATAAGCCAAAGTGCACTTAGTCAGAGACTTTTAAAGGTGACACTGCGATGTTGATTTATTTCATATAGATGCTGTTTCCATCATGATAACTGCTATGACGGGATTATCGCTAACCCTCTGTGTGAGAGTGTGTACATTATGAAATACAACTCTGGAATCAGCAATCGGACAATCGAATGTTGTAAGTGCCGCTCCTTGTAATAATATATGAATGGGATTACTCAAGTTTGATAAGCTAATGAATACAAACAATGTAGAAATGTTAAAATCATTGTCAAATCTTATTAAGAAAAATTTCAACCTGTCTGCTCTTCCTGAACTCGTTTACAACTGATTGTCTGTTTACGTTTTTTCTTTATATACTTGTCTATTTTGACTCTTATGCTACGTTCCCACTTTCACGATTCGCGGCACGATTGAAATTGTGGTCTTAATCGTGGAATAATCGTGGTGATCGTATCAAATCTTCCCAAATCTTGGCGTCAGTCACAATCGCATTGATCGTAGAAAATGTTTTGACTGTCAAAATTTTTTCAACGATCAACACGATCAAATTCCAGTCGTTATAATCGCATCAGATCGTAACAAGCGCAACATATCGCATTTTATCGTGCTCCCAAATCGTTATGTTCTCGGTAAATCTTTGTTGCGATGTCCCACGATCTGTCACTATGGTTATAATATAAGCATACAGTAGTGCTGCAAATACCACGTTGTCATCAGCCTCAACTTTCGCCATTTTCAGGGTTTTATTGTTCACTTTCTAGATGTTAAAAAAATGAAGTAAATGGTCAATGGGGCTGTATATATATGTGTATACAACGTGGAAAATATTGATTAATTTTCATTGATATATACCCGTACCTCAAACAGTGTTCATCTTCGATCCTGATCGTGAAAGACATCGCAATCACAATCGTATCCTATCGCAACATAGCGCATCGGTTCGTGATTAACGCATCGTACGTATACGAACGTATCTGCATGTACAAGATCGTCCCAAAACGGGAACCCGGATATTGATGATCGTATGAGATCGAGGTCCAATCGTGAACTAGATCGGGACAATCTTATCAGAACATATGTGATCGTTATCTGAACGGTGCTCAGATCGTGTCACCTGAAATTTATCTATCGTGACCTCTCCGTATCAAAGCGCAACAATTCGCATGAGAACGTATTAAGGAGATACTCGACATCGTCATAATGGCTGACTTCCTTTTAAACATGGATGAAAATACAAATATCAGTAATATTTGTCTATTCATTTCAAATTCTACTGCCTAGTCGAGTAGCCCAGTAGGTTAGCACACCGTCTGCTGAACTGTAGATCGCATGTTAGAGTCCAGCAGAGGTTTTTAAAAAATTTCAGATTGCTTTCTACTAAAAATGCATTTTTTGACTAAATAAAATAATTTTGAAGGTTTTCAATTTCAAAATATTGTTGTACATATCTTCCACTTTTCATCCATCAAATTTCTTTGGTGTAACATACATCCTTAACTCGCATCACCTCGTATCAAAACCTGAAATTCCAGAAAACTTCCGCGATCTGTTACGAATGGTCAATCGTGGCGTTCGTTACGGATCGCACGACAATGGGAACCAGGCATTAAGACCCTGTCACATTGTCACAATTTAGAGCTACGATTACCCACGGATTCAAAAATCGCAGCAATCCGGGGTTCATCTGGAGGTAGTCGTAGGATATCTTCCTAATCTCTGTATCGTAGGATATCTTCCTAATCTCTGTATCGCCAAACGCGGTGATCATTTTGTGGCATGTTCAAAACAATCGTGGCCAAAGTACGATTTGTAAATATTTCATCGCACAACACTAGAACTGCACTCGTGCACATATTCGTTGTAAATCTTCGACATTCGTGTGACTATCACGGAACTTCGTTGTATTCGAATGTCCTACGAGTTACATGTACCTCGAATGTCCTAGGAATTACTGCAAGTGTTCTTCAAATCAATAGCAATGTTAACGATTTTCCATCATATACCGGTATCATACGAAAAAGTGCAATTGATGCCGAATGCAGTACGAGTACTGTGCGATTGAATTGAGAGATAGTACGAGAAAGGCATGCACGAGCTGACTATTAAAGAGGTTATATGATGATAACCTAGTCAAAATCAAAATGGCACAAAAGATTATTACAACACAGAAAATAGACAGTCTCATAGGTAACATCAATACAGACATGAAAAAATCTTTAATCATACACATAGTCATTATATCATTTTGCCATTGAACCGCCCCTATGGTTAAATTGTGACTTCAGGTATAGCCTCTCTCTTTTAGCTGATTTAGTTGCTCGATTGCATCCAACAATATTGTTTCAGATCTGTAAGGTTAGCATAATGTCTATATATTCATGTCCTCCTGATAAAAATGAATTGGAATTCACTATCTAGTCAACTTATGAAAACAGCAACATGCTAGCACAATAAAGGAAATCGTCTTTGGTTCTTGGTGCAAGGGACTTAAAAGACATTTCCATCTGTTGGCGAGTATTCCAAAAGCTTGTTTTACAAATTACAACAACCCTTCTTGTTCTACTGAGTCTGTAGTTGAAAATACACTCCTCATTGGTTTAGTTCCTTCTTGAGTACGATTTTATTCTGATAGGGAAGTGCCCATACTGATGAAAGACGTTACATGATATATGTTATATTAACACTCTGTGACTCTTTTGGACCCAACCTAGAGTCAGAACCATGGAGTTGCGAAATTCACAATTTTGGTACATCTCTATCTGCTTTTTCTAAATATGCATTTAGTTTTTATACAATATCACCAAAATTGAAGGATAAAGATAATAATCACTATGATCATTTTGGCCTCTCCGTGGTACCAAAACTCTTACCCCTGAGATTATGAAATTCACAATTTTGGTAAACGGTTACCTGCTCCCTCAAAATGTCTATTTAGTTTCAATTTAGTATCAATAGCATTAAAGATGTTATCTAAATGTTTTACACATAAACACTTTATACTAAGTTTGGTCCCACCGTATTGGCTGAAATTTTGCAAACGCGGCGTAAACCCCCAAGCAGAACCTTTACCCCGGGGATCATGAAATTTACAATTTGGTAGAGGCCTTCCTCTCTACAGGTCATGACTATGCATTTCATTTTTCTTACACGTGCGGTTGTAGAGAAGAAGATTTTTGAAAATTAGCTAAGTTTTGGCAGATTTTACCCCGTCCCAAAGGCCCCCGGAGTGCCAATCTCTACCCAGAGTTATCGTTCCCGCTACGCTCCACTAATACCTCTGTCAATGTCTAAAAAAGTAGTCCAGAAATCAGAGACACGTGACCTTTGTCACCAATCTCTACCCAGAGTTATCGTTCCCGCTACGCTCCACTAATGATGCTTTTACCATACCCCACAGGAAGGTTTACAAGCAGATCACCTTTTATGTTTCTCTATGTGGGTCAAAGCTGCAATTTGTTTTTCTTTGAGAACCAAACCCTGTTGATATTTGTCGGCGATTATTTTTAATTTTTCCGCGTCCTCCATATTTGTTGACTTTAGTAATGCAATATTCCGCCGAGATATAATCCCTTGTAAAATACGGTGAAACAAATATATCTTTTTTAAATTTTCACATATAAATTATTTTGTAAGTTTTAAAGCTTAAAAATAAAACTGATAATTGATTTATTCATGATTCATTATGTAAATGTGAGTTTTGCCAAGAATCTTGGCATTTAGACGTTGACAGAGGTGTTGTAGCGCAGCGTAATACGCCCTCTGGTGAGAGATTGCCGGAGTGCAGGGTCTCTTAAATTTAAAATCTATGTACCCCTTGCTCCAAAGATGCTTCATACCAATTTGAATTGAATTAGAATGGTTCGGTAATTATCAAGAAGAAGTTAAAAAAAATAATTGTTAACATACGACCAACACAAACCAATAGCAAATGAGTCACTCAGGTGACCTACACCTGAGTGACTCATTTAATAAAGTGAACCAATATGCCTCCCACAGTTTCTAAACTGTGAGAGGAGTTATAAGGACAAACCATGTCCTTTATCTAATATAATATTTCCTCAAAATGGACAAAGTTCAACAACTTGTAATTTTTTTAAAGAGACACTACAGCTCATTTTGTGCAAAAATCATGAAATGACAATTTCTCCCAGCGCTTCTCAAATTTTGTTGCGTAGTTGAATGTATGAACTTTGCGAAAACAACACTTATCTTAATTAAAAATTATCGTTTTAACATAAAAATTAATACTCTTTGATGGCCTATGCAAAAATTATAGAATCTCTTCCTTTTGGTCTTCAGACGCATGCGCATAGACGGTAAACAGTGCAGCATGTCGTCCAGTGAGACAAAGTGTAGTGGATAGATCCAACATTTTGACAAATTGTATTAGAAAAGAGGTAAACATAGAATGAGATAAAACTCATACGTTAGGATCAGTATCAAAATTGAAGAAAATCGAAATCCTTGCCACATGCACATTTTCTATACTCATGCAAATACTCTATAAAATAAGAAGCTCCTAAAAGGAGCAATGATGTTCTACACAATGAACCACAGGCACTGGACGTTTTGAATATCTATAATAAAAACATTGTCTTCCTATAAACAAGCTATTCACAAAGTATATCACGCCGCCATCTTTTTTTTTTTACCAGCTGCAACGCTTGCGATTTTCGGCATAAAGCTCGATATATTATGATAATAAGACCCCTACCGTTTAGGAGCAACTCTGTCAAGGTCTTCCCTCTCGCATCGTGAACTGAAAATAAAGTCCATTTATCGGCTATAATCAACCGTTAAACATCGTCTACAGCTTCTCAAATGCGAAAAATGCAAATGAGAATGTCCATCCTGATGTACCCTCTGACGCTTGTGTGTAGGAAAATGGGGTGGCTCTGAATGCAGGGTAGTGTGCAGCCCTGTAAACATTAAAATTTGGGCACAATTGTGTGGTTTTGGGATAGGTTGGCACGGGAAGTTTAGTAAATCTAACGCTATGCCAGAACAACATTGGAAATCCCCATGACCCCACCCATCCCCTTTTTTTTGCTTCGACTCCAATCCACCACGTTTTGTCACCCATTGTGACAACACTGAAAATTCACAGACATTTGGCTGTATAAATGTCACTGTGAACGTTTGAGAGTATGCCCACGTGTACGCGTGTGTGGTTGTTAATTCGGTATTGTGAACTTTTCTTATTACGCATGCCATTTACTTTCAATTAATTTTGATAACAACGGATGCATGAATAAGTGAAGTTATCATGTTTAACGTTGAAAAAAATAAAAGTATATACGAATAGAATAGTGTTCAAGACCCATTACCTCGCTATCTAACATATTTACTGTTAATTATGATATTTACTATTTTTAATTTTATCGACCAATGAAAAAAGGGCTATCCCGCCTTATGTCAACTTCCTGAGAAACAGTAGACGATGTTTGACGGTTGATTATAGCCGATAAATGGGCTTTATTTTCAGTTCACCATAACGATGCGAGAGAGGCAAGACATTGACAGAGTTGCTTCTGAAGGCAATTTTTTTTAATTATAGATATTTAAAACGTCGGGTGCCTGTGACAATGAACTTATAGCCTCCTCTGCTTTCCTTTTGCAATATTGTCTGGTATAATCACTTGCGAATTTTAGTGAAAAGTCCATGTTCTGTTTTATTGTAAAAATGTTTTGAACACTTTGCTTCAATTGCTATACCGTGGTATTCAAGGGCCAAATCTTTATCAAAAAGAAGAAAAATATGCAGTCGTTCTTAGTTCAGACAAAACAGGTCTTCGTTCGGACGAATTGAGCTTTTTTTTTTTCGGACCATGCTTTATATGGTAACTGTATCTACTTGTACATTTGTCTTTCTTCGGACAAAACGGTTCTTTAAATATTCAAACGAAGAAGTTTTGTAAAAAGAAACAACATTGAATAAAAACAAAGGTTCTTCATTCTGACAAACCAATTCGTCCAAATGAAATCATAAACGTTCAAACAATTGAGTGGGTATGATTTTGCAATTAGTAAAGTTAATTGAAACGGAAACTAATTCGCCCGAACGAAGTATTGATTCTTACATACGAAGGTTCATTCGTCTGAATAAAATACTAATTCGCCTGAACAAAGAAGTAATTCGCCCGTACGAAGTACTGATTCTTGCGAAGATTTATTTTTTTTTTACTTAAAGGTAACTCCACCCTCATATTACTGATCAATATTGATGGTTCAAAGTAGAAAATCTGTCAGACATACATAAACAGAAATACAAGTAAACATAAGAAAATCGCACATTTTCATAATACAGCATAATAAAAATACTTATAAACTAGTTAATATAACAAAATTTTGATTTCAACAGCTTCAAAACAAACCTGCTACTTTATATATATATATATGTATATATATATATATATATATATATATATATATATATATATATATATATATATATATATATATAAATTCATTGAATAATAGACATACAATATGGAAAAATACCAGAATAGCAGCTGTTGCCCTCGACAGCATTCAAAAATATTTATTGAAAATATAAACTTTTTCAGTATCAAATAGTTTTACCAAATTATTGTTCATACCCAATGAATAGAATTCCTCTAAAATATATATTGCTATCATGCACAAGATTATGTTGAAAAATCCTATGACATCACATGGGGGTGGAGCTACCTTAATTTACAGCGATATATTTTTGTATTTACAGACGACGAAAGTCCTTGTGAAAAAGCGCTGTGCAACTGTGACAGAACAGCGTCTTTCTGTTTCCAGAGCAACCGAGCAGCTTACAATGCGTCACACAAAGGAGTGTTTGCGAAGCTCATGTCAAAAGTAACACAAACATTTTACAATTAACATTAAACTGTGTTTAAAACCTAATAAATGAGGTGTTTTAATTCATTTATATCACATTTGATTTAGGGCATAGTTAGCTTCATAGTGCTATTGCTATCTGCACTTTTGAAAAATCATTCTGATCTTACCGAATTTTTTTCCATAAAAGATATTTATACAATGTATTTCATTGGACGGTTTAACAACCGTTTTTGAATACCGGTAAACGATGAAGACGTGGAAATTACTTCCATTGATTATTTTGCAATTATACAGCATTTTAAAACTACTTTTAAACTGTCAATCTAATGATTCGTGGGTTGTGAGAGGTACGTGGGAAAAGATTTGAAAATTACAATAAATCTGATTGGGTGTACTTTAGAAATAGAACCAGCGATTACACAAAACTTAAGTGAAAACAAGGAGTGATTTGTTTAAATTTCTAGCGCTTACATGTAATAGGGGTAGTCAGAGCTGGCCAACATGTCTGTTAAAGTCCTCTATTAATAGGTCAGAAAATACTTTAATGTGAACAAATGGGGTTTGATAGTTTGACCTGAATTCAATATTTGAATTTGTTGGAATCAAAACTACAAGTATTTACGGGGCAGAATACAATATTTACAAACAAAGATAGCGTGGGGGAAAATATCAACGAAAACTTACATAATGAACGATTTAGGGGATTTGCCAGATTTAGGGATAACACAGAATAACTGATTATTTTCCTCAAAACTTCGAGATACACAAATGAAGACGTCACCATCGCCGATGAAGGGCTTACGACCTTTGAGCAGGAAGGGATCTTTATCGTGCCACACCTGCTTTGACCTCGGTTTTTGTGGTCTCATCCGAAGGACCGCCCCATTTAGACGCCTCCCCACGGAATGAAAGTAGATGTGAAAAATACAATCATCATTTATGTACCATGAATTTTGTTCATCCTCGGAAGAGGGTTCAGTTGTATATATATTTACCTTTGCCTTTGATACAAATTGCAATGATAGCCATCTTCTCACGAACGCGTTGCAGTTGTAGTTGTAAACAGTGCGCGTATAAATATTGGGATTCGGGTCGTAGGAATCCAAAGATGGAACAGATTAGAGAGTATCCACAGGGTAGTAAGGTGGTGATGATGTTGTATTAATACAGTTCGTCTATAACAGTTTGGAATTCTGACAGAAATGTTCTTGAATAACTTCAATTCACAATGCATATGCATTAAAAATCGTTCAGAACCAGGCACGTACCACGAGTCTGGGGTGAGTGGGTTTATGACAAGGATATTTGTCTTTTAATTTTATATGTATATTTTCCTTTTCTGGCCGCTTGCCCCCCCCCCCCCCCCCCCCCCCCCCCCCCCCCAGTTTTATGACAGAAGTAATATGAAAGTGAAATGTAAGATTGCACCGAAGAATTACGGGAAGCATCGTCTCCTGCAACAGCCCTAATCGATTCAGCAATTAGGGAATACATGGTCTTCTTGAAGGTTTCAATCAATCCCACAAAAAAGCGATACGCAATGTAACATTTCGAATTTCAATGATTTGGTAAATAATTCTGTGGATGTTTAAAATCCCTTGTTCCTGAGAGAAAGAGAGATCGACTATAACATTCTCCAATAACTATGTCTTGATCCAGGACTTGTATCCTGAATACATTTCAATGTACCTACTTGTAAAATATCAACATTTTCACATATCACGGTACATGTAGATCATCATGTACTATTTCATCTTGTTATTTTTATGACCCCCTTTGAAAAAGAGGGGGCATATTGTTTTGCAACTGTCGGTCGGTCGGTCTGTAGACCACATGTTGTCCGCTCAATATCGTGAGAACCATTCACTTGATGATAATGATATTTCATATGTGGGTTGGTTATGAGTGGAATATGACCCCTATTGTTTTTCAGGTCAAAAGGTCAAGGGTCAATCTACTCTGGACATAGGAATATAATGTCCGCTCAATATCTCGAGAACCCTTTGCTTGAAAGACATCAAACTTGGCACACTTGTACATCCTAAGGAGTAGATGACCCCTATTGATTTTGAGGTCATATGGTCAAAGGTCAAACTGGGCATAGGAATATACTGACCATTCAATGTCTAGAGAACCCTTTGCTTGACAGACATCAAACTTGGTACACCAATATATATTCAGAAGAATATGACCCTTATTGATTTTGAGGTCACATGGTAAAAGGTCAAGGGTCAAACTGGACATAGGAATATACTGTCCGTTCAATATCTTGAGAACCCTTTGCTTGGCAGACATCAAACTTGGTACACTAGTACGTCTTCAGGAGAAGATGACCCCTATTGATTTTTAGGTCAAAGATCAAGGGTCAAACTGGACACAGGAATATAATGTCTGCTCAATATCTTGAGAACCCTTTTCTTGACAGACATCAAACTTAGTACACTGGTAGATCTGCAGGAGAAAATGACTCTTATTGATTTTGAGGTCACATGGTCAAAGGTCAAGGGTCAAACTAGACGTGGGAATATACTGTCTGCTCAGTATCTTGAGAACCCTCTTCTTGAAAGACATCAAACTTGGTACACTGATACGTCTTCAGGAGAAGATGACCCCTAATGGTTTTGAGGTCACATGAGCAAGGGTCAAACTGGATATAGGAATATACTGTCCGTTCAATATCTTGAGAACCCTTTGCTTGACAGACATCAAACTTAGTACACTGGTACATCTTCAGGAGAAGATGATCCGTATTGATTTTGAGGTCACATGAATAAAGGTCACGTACCAAACTTGGTACACTGGTACAGCATAAGGAGTAGATGACCCCTATTGAATTTTAGGTCACAAAGTCAATTCACTCTTGACATAGGAAGATATTGTCTACTCAATATTTTGAATTGATGATAATACTATCAATTAAATGAGGTGTGTGTATAACCCTTTTCAATTTTGCACCATGGGGGGCATATGTGTTTACAAACATCTCTTGTTTATTATTTCATTTTTATACAAAATAAAGTCTACATCAGTCACCTGTGGGACGGCGACATTAATGATGTGGGGAAAAGATGGGACGATGCAAAGAATGAAAAAGAAGGAAACTGCACGAACACAAGTGCTAAAAACAGCACGTGTACAGACTTACGAGAACTTACACCTACCCAAAAGCAGACGTAGATTAAAGCCAAGATTTATACTAGACTAAATCTCCGCCTTTTTTTGAAACGCAAGTTGGTCCGATTTTCAGATTTAATCCATGATTTAGTCCGGACTGAACGTGCGACTGGTCGTACGAGTACGCCTTTTTTGAGAAACGGGTCCCAGATAACGAAAGTAAGATAATTGTTGTGTAAAAACAATACCCCCAAATGCATAAGATATACATTGTTTATGAAGAGTACGTGCCAACATACAGGAAGAAAATGGCGCCAATGGTGACAACACTGGCCAGACTGCTTATGAAGCAGATTCTGTCCAAACACGATGCTATTTTCGTCCACGTTACGGAGGAAATCTCAGGTTGTTCTTTCGAGTTCTTTGTAATTTCGAGATCGTTCTCAGAATTAGAATTTTCTATGCTTCTGGAACGTTTTTTGCAGGAAAGGCAAGACAAAAAGTTGTAAAATCTCTTATACGTTGCTGATATTTCTTCCTCTTCGTTTCGATGATGCACACGAAGAATGAAGATTGTCTCCACACAAATTAGAGATGATATCACCAAATAAGTAGCGAGAACATACCCTATTGCTGGCATAGGCTTGGATACTTGCGGTAGATTGTCCGACACTATGGTTAGGAATACCGCCAGCGCCAGGAGACAGGTTATAGAGTATCCCACGCGTTCGCCACTGTCTGCCGGTAAAATAAAGACCAGGGTGTTTAACAACAACATCACGAATATCGGGATAAAAAGATTAACAACGAAGAATAGCGGCCGTCTCTCCAGTTTTAGGCTAAACACTACGACTGAATTTGATGCTAGAGTTTCAAACTTGGTTTCAGTGGAGGTCAAAATCCAGGCTCCATTTTCAGTGAAGTAAGTTAAATCGACAATGGCTTTTCTTGGATACATTAAAATTTCATTTGTGCTATAGCCCCAGGTCATGATTTTCATGTTGCAGGATTGCTTGTCGAAAGGAAAATATCTAGAGTCAAAGTCACACGTTGTTTGATACCTATCACCAATGTCCCAGTATGCACTGCCGTCAGCGTAGTATGTGATTTTTGACCCTTTGGAACCTAGAATACCCACATTTGTCACCATAGGATTAAGAAAAGTCATCGATGGCTTCCAAACAAGAGATTCATCAATTTTAACCGAAGAAGTCCCTCCATAGGAACCCGGATTCCATCGTATAACTTCGTCATTCCACGCAATGTTAAAACTCCCGACAGTGACCAGCTCACCGGTGACTTCGTCTACGTTGGCGATTGTGAGCAGAAAGAAGTCGATGGTGACGTTCATGGCGGTGCTCTGATCAGTAACGGGTCTAGCATCCGTATTATAGCCTGTCAGAACCGTGGAATGAACATTTTTGTATTCCGTCAAAGTTCCGCCATCGGCTGATCGCAGATGTGATGTTGAAATGATCAGAAACACAAATTTTGCGATTTCGACTATCATCTTAGCACTCGTCTAAATTCTTTTAAACCATTTCCATCAAATGGACTCTTCTACAAAGCAGGATTTATGATTTTCTCTAAAACAAAGATATGATCAGTCATTGTCCGATCTGTTTTCCTTGACAGACAATGACGAACAATGTTTTTAGTGTTTGCTTTTCATGACTGATTCGCCTTGTTAACTCTGAAAAGGGTAAGGCAAAAATAATTAATAGACATTTAAACGAAGTACCTCTGAAATTGTTTATATATACAGCATTACATGTATGTGCAAGAATAATTTCAAGATAATCTATCACTAGACACAGTATTGGAAACTCTGTTACATTACGTAGACACGATAGAGTAATTATAAGCTTTATCCGGATATATACATTCAACGCTGTGCATTTCTAAATTCTGTCATATATGTGAACCAAAGTCATGTTTTAAGGTAACTCCATACTCGCAGTTTTATCTGCTACAAGTTTAAAAAGTGTATTTATTTCCATTTATTAGAGTCAAAACTGATACATTATCAAATATAATATATAGGTTATGGCACTTTTTAAGATGTGAGACATACATAAACAGAATCATGTTTATCACCGTCAGAAAATTGCAATTTTCCTTAACCAGTGTTATCAAAATTTCATAAAAATTGGTTGTGACGATAAAATAGCATTCATAACAATTTCATGAAAAACTTTCTACACAAAAATATAGAAAATGTCTGTAAAAAATAAAGGAAATATATCGCATAATAGACTTGATAAAGAAATCAATAAAGACAGAGTTATTGCCCCTGGATTCAATATTTTGCATAAATCTAAATAAATCATTGATTTTGCAAAATATGATGACATCACAGGAGGGTGGAATTACGTTGAGCGCTTGACTTCCTTTTAAATCATGGATGAAAATATAGATATCAGGTAAACGGAGAGCGACCGACCGTGGGTTTCCGACGATGTGTGAAGAGTGGATTTTAAGTTAAAATCTACCTATGACGTCATTCTTTTGTTTGAACACTCCATTATTTTTCAGGAATGGAGTGTTCGGAAAGTAGGTCAACCTTTATACAAGTAGATATAAATGCATGCAACAAAAGAATGAAAAACGTAAGATATGATTAAAATGCACAAAGTTTAGTAGCAAGGGGCCCAGCAAAGGTGGATTTTAAGTGGGTCAATGTACTCGTATCACTCCATTCCTTAAAAGCAAACATTAACCCTTACGTATTGTATCGTGATGTTGTGTAAGGTTATTGTCCACAACACAAAACAATCAAAGTACTCAAAGTACTTGGAAGCGCTAGGCTTGGTCTGATTGATGTATTCCGCCACACTCAACAATTTTTCAGTTCTCTGGTGACGCCCAGTTTTTATTGGTGGAAAGAGAGAACCCAGATACAATGTACCTGTGAAGAGACCACCGACCTTCCGAAAGTAAACTGGGAAAGTTTTTCACTTACCGGCGCCGGCGGGATTCAAACCCGCGCCGACAGAGGTGAGAGACCGTGTGATTTTGAGCGCGATGCTCTAACCACTCGGCCACGGAGGCCCCTAAGGCATGGTCTGAAAGTAAATGCATGTATAAGTTGATTAATTTGAAAATAATCAGTTATAATATATATATATATATATATATATATATATATATATATATATATATATAATATTATGCACATATTTGGATCTAAAGAATACAATCTACAGATTACGGCAGTCAATGGCAAAAAAACCTCTATTTTTATACAATGTATTTGCAGCAGTTAGCATGATTTGCTTCCATTTTGTATAAGAAATATTTTCAAAGCTTGTACCTTGAACACAACCGATTAAAGATAAAAATTGCCATTCATGATCTATTCAAACAAAGCATACTCTACACTGAGTATTTGTAGAATATTTTCAAGCATAGTTTCTCTGTCTTCCAAAAGGTTAAAACAGTTTAGCATAAGATGCATATTAAGATTATGCGTATTCCTATTACATAATGGACACAGTCTGATTAAAATCAGACCCCATACTCATTATCATATCGTTGGGATAATGAGTATGGGGTCTGATTTTAAGCAGACTGATAATGGACACAATTTACGAACAATTTTCATTGAAGACACTTGTACTAAAAAGTTAATCAATAATCTATTAGGCCTCAGCTTTGTGTGTAGTTTCCTGAAAAAGTACATTTCACGGAAAGAGAAGCAAGCCATTGTCTATTGTACGATCTCTCTCTCTCTCTCTCTCTCTCTCACACACACACACACACACACACACGTTCATTTTAGCTTACAAATTCCCACAAACAGCTTTTTACATGTACCGTCCCATCATATATCTTCTAACGCCTAATTAATCAAATGTACAAATTCTTCTTTAAAAACCCTTTACTTTTCATTCAAAGCTGACATGATTTCATAAATACGTACATATATCTCATCTTATCCGCTGTATTTCTTTCAGATAAACTATTTTACTCTAACCGTTTATACCCAAATGTGATTGTCACACCCGATCGAGTGATTTTTTAGCTGACCTCGACCACTGCACATCCCTGAAAGGAATAAGAAATAAATAAAATAACGTTATAAAACATTGATGGGTGTGACAGGTCGACAGGGGATGCTTACTCATCATAGGCACCTGATCCCAACTCTTGTCTGTCCAGGGTTCCGTGTTTACCCAACTCTGTTTTGTATTCCTTTTAAGAGATCGATCAATATTCGTTATGTTCACCTATGCATTGTTAAAAAAAACCCAACTACATATCGAATATAGGGGCGGATCCAAGAATTCTTTAAATGGGGTTATATTTTCAATTTTGGTTTTCAAATGGGGGTCCCACCCTCAAAAAGCGTTATTTTTACCTTTTTAGTGTAATTTTCTGACAGGGGGTGTGTGTGTGTGTGTGTGTCTCGCCCCCTTTCAAATCTGAATCTTTGACTAGAATATTAGTGAAACATTCTGAAAGTTTAGATAATTAAGACACAAGTATGAAAAAAAAGTGTTACAGGTCGGTATTACCGAAATGTTATACTAAAACTCTCAAGAAATATGACCATAAACGACGCCCTGTGTCAGGATTTAGTCATGTTCATCTACTTCATGATACTTCATGTTCCATCACATACACCTGAGCTTGTGAAGCAATTTTTGAAGTCGTCGAAGGTTACCGTCTTGCCACATCCACCATACTCTCCAGATCTAGCCCCATGCGACTTTCTTATCTGGTCGTCGTTACAAGTCCCGACAAGCCCTTGATTCAGCCATCAGTCAGTGCCTCAGAGGTCTACCTAAATCAGCGTACCGTGACGCATTTCAGAAATGGATTCAGAAATTGAAATTATGTATTTCAAATCGCGGAGAATACCTTGAAGAGATGTAATGTTCATTTAACTATTTGACAATACACATTACATATCGAATATCCCTCGTACGTCCATTTGCTGTAATTCTGAACTCATGATACACAAAAAGAACCACCACACTACGCCTATCTCACACATAAATCACTGTTACTGCAGTAACAAGTTTGTTTATCCTACGTGAAATATTTCATGAACGAATTAGCTATGACTCTGCGACTCTTCTGGTGGCAGAGGACAGTTTTTTTGGTTTTTCAACATGTGGGAAGGGGGTATACATCTAAGTCAGGTTATGACAGGTTAATGAAAAATCATACAACCCTGTTTTCTCAATATTTGTATTTCATATTAGTGTAGTTATTAAATTAGGGCCCTAAATTAAATGTCATCCATACATGCAGGTGTTGCTGCACAAAACATGCCCTGAGCAGGTGCCCCCTTCTTGCTCTGATTTTCTGTCATTTGGGCTAAATCCGCACCACCCCCATACCACCACAGTACCAAGCGAGGGGATATAGACGCTGTGCACAATCAAGAACCCTGTCTGACCTTCTTGAAAATCTACCTGTTATATGGGGCCATCCACCTTCCCTCTGAGCTACCTACCTTTTCCTGGACCCTCTAGGTTTTAGTCTGAATTTCTTCAGCTGCTGACCACGTGTCTTAGTTTCGCATTTGCACCCATCTATATACTAGGCATCATGGTGACACCTACATGTTGCATATCATTTTTTTCACTAAGCACTCAGCTACACTTGAAATGTATCCTAAAATTATTCTACACATTTTTACACATGTAATATCACTTCAAATATGGGGTATCTCCATTTTTTAAGAAACTTGACCGGGCCTATAGTGCGAAACTGTCCCCTGCTACCTCTGTTTTGAGAGGTAAATTTGCGAGAAATACATTGAGCAGGTGTTTTGGTGTGTTCACGACTGTACGTGCGAATATGGGCGCAAGGAGGTATGTGTATTATTTACATGTGAAATTGTTAACTACTAGTATTTGTAAATTTGATATGAACCGTTTTTGATACAAATTAAGGCAAACGTTTGCGAGATTATATGTGCGTGACTGTATGCATTGCGTAAACACAACAGATGAATAAACTTCGTAATATTCCCTAGTTTGAGCTCCACCTATTTTTTAAATACTGGAACACATCAGAATACTACCCGTCATAATCACAAATGCCCATTTCTGTCATTGAAACTTACGAACATGTATCCATATATTATATCAAAGTCATGAACAAAGCTGCTTCCTGGAAAAAAATGCTGCTTTTCATTTAACCGAATAGATTATATTTTAAAAAATCCATGGACCAATTTTACGTGCTTTTCATGGTTCATAAATTTTGAATCCACAAAGGACTACACAAAACTATGAAATTTACTTATTAAGATTTATATTTCTCAGATTCATTAACTTTCCTTGGTATAAACTTATGCCAATTTATTATAGGATTAAACGTTCTTTTTGAAGAATTTATCGATGTGTAAACTCCGGACATTTTGCTCACAAACTGAATAAAAGTGCGAAGCACTTTTATGTTAAGTTTGTGAGTAAAATGTCCGGAGTTTACACATCGATAAATTCTTCAAAAAGAACGTTTGATTCTTATAATTCCAATTCATTCACTTTACTAACAATTCCAAAAATTTGAATAGTTTCCCCGCACTATGTTATTTGTTTTCAGGTGTGTATGAATACATCGCGTTTTCGGATTTATTGATGTGTAAACTTTTGTTCAGCTTTATTTTCGTCCAATCAAAACAATTGTAATGAATAACATTGAGAAGGTCACGTGACGTCGCTCAGGTTGGACGTGTTCAACAAAGCCTCGTCGATCTGATCAAAATTGTGCATTGCAGTTGGATTTAGACATCTTATTTCGAGATATTCATTTCCTACAAGACTGTAAGTGTGCTGTTTCACCCTGTAGGGTTTTTTTTTGTGTGTGTGTTTGATTTGACACTTTATGTGCATTCGCTCCTTGTATTTGTAGACATGAAAACAGTTCAGTCCCTGGTCACGTATAGTGAGTACGGTCAACTTTACCGTACATAGCGAGCGTTTTGATGTGTTCAACAAAGTAGACGTTGCTATTTTGTCTTCTGTTTTAAAAAAACCTCTCCAACATGACAACCAACAATGAAATGATAAAACCTGTGTACTTTCGTAATTCTGACATTACAAACGATGGAAAACCGGTATCTGACTATGAGTTGCTACAATCCATACTTCGGTGTACTGACGAAATAAAATGTTTACAAAAGGATAGAGGACTTTGGAGAATCTACATCAACACACAAGTCAGTAGAAACAAGCTTTTATCTGAGGGTTTTGAATTCCGCAGTCTTTGTGTCAATGTCTATGATACCAATCCTTTCTCCTCTGGCGCCAAGACTCCATCTGATGAAGTAATTCGCATCACTGTGAAAGGCGTACCATTATCAGTAGATGATCAGGAGATTATCAAAATGTTAGAACAACATAAAGTCAACCTGACAAGCCCTATAAAATATGAAAACATCAGGCATCCTGTCACCAGAAAAATGACTAGCGTTATGAACGGAAACAGGTTTGTATATGCAAAACCTTTCAAAGACGGCACATACCTACCTAGACAGAACACATGTGCAGGTATTAGATGCCAGATATACCACAGAGGACAACCCTCAAACAAACGAGAGCCTAAGTGCACCAATTGCTGGGGAAAGCATTGGCTGTTTCAATGTTCCGAAAACAGAAGGTGTAAAATATGCCTGCAAGAAGACCATGAGCCAGGTTATCAACTATGCAGCGAATACGTGGATGACCAAGAGGAAGTGGTTTCATTCTCAGGAGCAAATAATCCTCTTTCTAACTTCTACCCTTGTTCAATATATGTCTTCGGCATTGCGCATTCATCTTCTGAACATGCATTTCAATACGTCAAAGCGCTGCGCTGTGGCGACATTGAAAACGCTCAACTCATACGTGATTCCCCAACAGCTCTGAATGCCAAAAAATAGGAAAAGGTATCCAAACAAATGATGATTTCCACGAAAAACAAATCGAAATACTGGAAGAAATTGTAAATGCAAAATATGATCAAGTTGATGATTTTCGATCCATCCTAGAAAGTTATGATACAGACACAATTTTTGCAGAGAGCACATATGATGAATTCTGGGGTACTGGACTTGACAGAGAAGGAACTGATCACACCAACCATCTAAAGTGGCCAGGAAAAAACCAGATGGGCAACATTTTTATAAATATCAACAAAGCAAAAAAACAATCGCATCACTCTCGATCTCAATCGGTTACCAGAACCCCCCAGTCAACGACACAGATGAACATCACAAAAATGTTAACCAGTGTCCATAATCCAGAAAAGAAAACAAACAATAAAAAACCTCAAAGCCAGGCTTCTCGCTCTCCTCCGACTCATCGGACATCACGTAATTCTGCAAGAAATGCCAGACAAAATTGCGATTCAAGACAGCAAAGTCGCGATGGACAAAGCAGACAAAGCCGACGAGACCTCCACTCCAACGACAAAGGGTAAAGTGTACATTACAGGTATAATTATCCCAGATAATTTTGAACCGGATCGTCTAAAGGACTATGTTTTGTATTTACGGAATGATCATTATTTTTTTCTTGTCTTCATGTGAAAAATTTGAATATTTTTTACAGTATATAACAATGAAAGATTCAAGAAATTCTATTATAATGCATGAACTTATTTGATATCATATCAGTAAATGTCCGAGGTATAAACTCGGACGAAGAAAGAATAAAACTTTATGATTGGTTAAGAGACACTAAAGTTGATATTGCATTTCTACAAGAAACCCATTACATAGAAAAAAATGAAACGAAATATAATGCAAGATGGTTTGGAAAATCTTATCACTGTTTCAGCGAATCACAATTTAGTAAAGGAGTATCTATACTATTTAAAAAAGATTTGAATATTGATATACTAGAAAAACATATAACGATAGACGGAAGAAGATTATATTTAAAGGTGAAAATAGATGATGATATTTTTTCTTTGTTAAACATTTATGCACCAAACAACCCCAAAGAGAGATGTATTTTTTTCTCAAAATTGCATAATTTCCTGGATAAGAAAATATCAGAAGAGAGTGTTATAATATGTGGAGATTTCAATTGTAAAATAGAGAATACACAGGATCCAAGTTCTAGAAAACTAAACAAAATACTAACCTCATTAGATATGTTTGATTCATGGAACAGTAAGCACCCGGACTTAAACGGCTATACATGGTGCAATTCAAACGACATTCCTTGTAGCAGAATAGATTATGTGTTTATAAGTAAAAATTTCATATATGATTTAGAAAACATTATCATACGTAAAATTCCAGGTAATGTAGCTAAAAAGAGAATATCGGATCACAGAGTACTAAAACTACTATTTAAAACAAATCATAACGAAAGAGGAATAGGATACTGGAAATTGAATAACTCTCATCTAAAAGATTTAGAATATAAAATGGGAATTAAAAACCTGATTACTGAAATAAAAAATGGTGACTCAGAACCACAAGATAAATGGGAATTATTCAAATTAAAAGCTCGGGACTTTTCTATTCAATTTGCTAAACAAAAAGGAAAAAATGTAAATGAAAGAATTAGAAATTTAGAAAAAGAAATAAATGATATTGAGGAATCAGACTATCAAAATATTGATATGAATAGAAAAAGAAATATCGAGGCAGAGTTGGACAGTCTATATAACAAGAAATGCCAAGGTGCTTTTATACGATCAAGATCCAAATGGATAACTGAAGGTGAGAAATGTACGAGTTATTTCTTATCTTTAGAAAAAAGTAGACAAAAACAAAGTGTTATAAAAGATTTAAAAATTGATAACAAAGATATTTCAAAAACTAGCGACATAATGTATGCCATGTGCAATTTCTATGAAAACTTATATTCTTCCCAAAACATATCGGATGACGAAATTGATGACTACTTACAATCTGTTGAACTAGAAAATGAAATGAGTGATAATGACATACAATTATGTGAAGAATTTCCATCACTTGAAGAATGCACAGAAGCTGTTAATAATTTAAAACTAAATAAATCTCCTGGTTTAGATGGCTTAACAAATGAATTTTACCAGTGCTTCTGGAAGTATATCAAAGATTTATTCTATGACACACTAAAACATATCTACAAAAATAATCAACTAAGCTATGCACAGAGATTAGCTGTAATTTCTCTAATCTTTAAAAAAGGAGATACAAAAGATTTGAAAAACTATAGACCAATAAGTTTAACAAACACTGATTATAAAATTATAGCATTTATATTTGCAAAAAGACTTCAAAAGGTGTTAGATAATCTGATAAATAAAAACCAGTCCGCATATATCAAAGGTCGATATATTGGAGAGAATGCTAGACTAATTCTAGACATTTTAGAATACTGCGAAGAATCAGCTGATGAAGGAATTTTGCTATTTGTAGATTTTGAAAAAGCTTTTGACTCTGTCGAATGGAATTTCATGTTCAAAACATTAACAAAATTCAAATTTAAAGAAAATTTTCTAAAATGGATTAAAATATTGTATACAAACCCAATATTTAGGTTAAAAAATAATGGTTGGATATCTAAAACCTGCAACATGAAACGAGGGATACGACAGGGATGTCCAATTTCTGCGATATTATACCTATTTGTAGCTGAAATCCTGGTTCTGAAACTAAAACAGAATAAACAAATATTTGGAATAAAAACCTCTCACTTTGGTGAGGAAATAAAACATGCTCACCATGCAGATGATCTCACTTTATTTTTAAAAAATATTAATTCAATGAAAGAAGCTTTGAAAGAATTGAAAATATTCTGTAAAAATGCAGGATCTAAAGTGAATATTAATAAAACAGAATGCATATTAACTGGTACTTTAAAAGACACAACAAATGAAATGTTTGGTATAAAAGTAAACACTGAGTCTTTAAAATGTTTAGGAATATACTTAGGAAATAATAAGAAAGAATGTTACCGCAAAAACTGGATAGATAAATGTGAAAACATGGAAAAACTCTTTGAAACATGGAAAAAAAGAAAATTAACAATCTTTGGAAAGAACGAAATCATAAATACTTTAGGTACTAGCAAATTTATTTACATAGCATCTGTATTACCAATTCCAGGAACTGATATTTTAAAACGAATAAACAAAAGCATTTTTAACTTTCTTTGGAGTAAAAAAGACAGAATAAAAAGAAAAACCATAATAGGTCCAGTAAATGAAGGAGGAATAGGTGTTATTGATATAATCCTTAAATTTCAAGCACTTAAAGCTGCATGGGTATCAAGACTTATCAAAAATGATAATCAAAATACTATTAAAAAGCATATAGAAAACATACTCAGAAGTCAAAATACAGATATTGAATATGTCATTAAAATGAATTCTATAGATATTAGAGATTTTAATACATTTGGCAATCTGCCAATGTTTTACAAAGAAGTATTCATATACTTTAATAAATGCAAAAATTAAAACCGTTAAGTACAATGAACATATCAGAAATACTCCAAGAGCCCATATGGTATAACAGATATTTTACGTACATGGGAAGACCGATATTCTTCACGAATTGGGTGAAAAGCGGGATAAAATACGTGAAAGACCTATTTATAGAGAATGAATTCAAAACAATCAATGATATAAAAAGTACATTAAGTTGTAAAGCTAACTATATATGTGAATATAAGGTTGTTAAATCAGTCTTCAAAAATCTAATTGAAAAACTAAAAAATCAGGCAAAGTTTGTTAACATAAAAAATAAAAGAACATTCTTATTTCATAAAAACGAGTATCATATTTTAGAAAATATAAAATGTAAAATCTTTTATGAAATTTTATTAAAAAGTAAATTTATATATCCCCTGTATCAAAAAAAATTCCAAACTGAATATGAAATAAACCAAGAAGATTGGAAACAGATATATATTCAAAAAATCAAATTTTCATTAGACAAAAATATTGCAGAATTTAATTATAAACTATTAAATAATACACTTTGCTGCAAGCAAATGCTGAGCAAGTGGAAGAAAGAGCAAAATGGAAATTGTTTTTTATGTGATATGACTGAAAATATTGAACACCTGATTTTCAAATGTAAAAATGTACAAAACATTTGGAAAATTGTAAGTCTCACCACAAAAGTTAACATCAGATGGAAAGATATATTGATTGGATTTCATCATGAAAATAACAGAAAGGTACAATTGTTAAACAATATCATATCTTTTGTTGCTCTCAAAATATATAAATATAAGATGTTCTGTAGACTAGAAAATGTGGATGAACAGGAATACAATATTCAGAACCATATCAAACAAAAAGTTTTATTTTGGTATAAAATTTTGAAATACTGTAAATGTAATCTAAATATGGATGTGATAGAAAAACTAGGTAATGTTTTGTGACATGTATGTATATGTGTGTATGTATATGTGTGTGTATATGTGTGTATGTATATGTGTACATACTGTCATCACATTGTATATTTTTATAATACACACTATGAACTTATTCATAGTAACAAGGTTTATTTTTTTGTGTGATTGAAATCAATATTATAAATGTATTTAATAAACCGCTACTTCCGGGAGTAACCTGTCTCCCAGCTAGGCTGCCTAAGGGTCATCTATGGACTCTTTAAGTTGGCGTGTGTGGACCTTTAAGGCAGCATGAGCGGTATATTAACTCTTCAGTTTATTTATATAACATTATTTTTATGAATCAAATCTTAAATCATTTCATCTATAGTGATGTTCTTTTTTCTTTAAAAAAAATGTATAATATTTTGTTTTGTTTGTCCAAACAAATATCATAATTGATACACATAATAATTTTTTAAATATACATTATAATACGCTAGACAGATAAATATACTTAAGCTTGTACATTATAAAATAGAATTTATAGAATGTGCCCTGCGTGGCACAGTAGGAAATGTCTTGTTAAATTTTGAGGGAGCTTAGCCAGGGCCCCATCCCTGACAGCTGCCCTATAGTGCACTTTATTATTACTATCATTATTGTTATAGAATAGGTTCTGGGAAATAAAATATATATATATTTTAAAAAAAAAGTAATGAATAACATTGGAATTATTAAATAATATCATTACATGTTTTTCATAATGGTGGGAATCTTTATGCAGTGTAGATAAACTTTTAGTTTCCTAACGTTATTATTCTTTCTAGCACAATACCATTTAAAAGTCACTAAGGATGTCGTAATTGAGAATAATCCTACGATCCTAAGTCAACTTTGATTTACATGGATAAGTTTAACTTTTATCTTACGATCATCCCAAAATTTTCTTAGGAACGTTCTAAGGATGATTCTTAGGAAATGAGAGTTTTAAAGGTAAAACCCCTGTTTAAAAGATTTCTATACTTACCTGCCCGAATAATTTTTAGAACGAGTTATCTTCCCTTAACCCACTCTTCAATACCCAACATCAGTTCATGGGAGGGTAAATATAAAATACACCCCTTAAGTGGGGAGGTGGTTAGGGAATATGCAGGTAAGTATAGATATCTTATAAACAGGGGTTTTACCTTAAAAAACCCTCAGTTTATTTCAGTATCTATACTTACCTGCATCGAACATTTTGCAACAAACAGAATTTATAACCATAGGAGGAGGGATTAGAGTAAATTAAAAAATCTTCTCACCCTTACTGTTTCTTTTTCTTTGCCCACTTCATTGTCTTCAAAATAGAAGACCTGGCAAAGTTTTCCTCTCCCCAAGATACATCTTTCAAATAAAATGAGGTGAATGTATTCTCAGAGGCCCAATGAGCTGCTTGAAGAATCTCTTTCACTGAGGCTCCGTTAAACAGGGTCCAAGATGATGCCAAGCGTCTGGTATCGTAAGCTCTAACTTCCTTCAAGTTCAGTTCAGGTGAATTTTCATAGGCATGCTTAATGAGAGAAATAATCCATCTAGAAATAGAGCCATTAGCTACAGGCCTATGTAAATTCTTGCATCATTTTGATTTCTAAAATCCTTTGTACTCTTTCTGTACATCTTTAGACATCTGCATGGACAGGGACACAGCAACAGATTATCTGGCTCTGTTGCGAACCCGTCAAATCTAGGAATGAATATGGGATTCCATAATTTACCAAATCGCTGAGTCTTGGCTAAAAACAGTATATTAGGAAGAAGTCGAATTCCTGGAGTTTCTTCTCTAAAATTTGATTCCTTGACTGACAAAGCATGTATTTCACTCACGCGAGCTGCAGATTTTGAAGCCACCTGAAATACATTTTTCCAACTCGTATATTTGATATTTATGGACTAAATGGGCTCTAAAGGGTGTTTAGTCAGAACCCATAACACATTTCGCAAATCCCAATTAGGTAACAATGGCTTAACTGAAGGATTAGAATTGAAAATCCCTTTAATCAAGTCAGTCAAGTTTTCAGAACTAACTGTACTCTTGCTCCCGCCCCTGTGAACTGTGGCAATAGATGCCCTATAACCAGAGATGGTGGATGCTCAGCATCCTTTTGTCTCGTGCAAATATATCAGAAAAATTGCTATGTCCTCTATAGGGGCAGACTGTGGACTGACACATTGTTCACTACACAAGCTTCTGTATATCCGAAGTCTAGCCTCATAGACTCTTTTGGTTGATGCTCTTCTGCTCTTATCCATGTAGCTTTGAGCTTTTGAAGAAAATTTTCTCTTAGTCGGCTTATGCTGGATATATTCCAAGCTACTAGCTAGTCTGAGACTTCCTGGGTCTGGATGAACAGCTTGACCTCTTTTCTCACTCTCTATCCAGATTTCCGTGCGCTCCTCGCATTACACCTCTGTCAACGGCTTTTTACAGAAATCTTGTAAAAGTTTCTATTATCCAACATTTATGTTTCGAACTAAATGTTTAGTCATATTATATGTTTTTGGTGCAATTAAATTGATGTTTACTGTAAATTGTTTAAAATCGCCATTTTCTGATCATTAATTTGGAACTACTTCGTAATATCCGCAGTCTAGAAACCGAGAATGATTGCATATCGTAATGGCAGCTTGCACTATATGCTTCCTAGGAGGCTGAGAAAGTTCTAGATTGATATAAGGGCTGCCGGGGTAATAATGTACATTGGTTATTGTAAAGCGCTTTGAGCAGCATACGCTGGAAAAGGCGCTATATAAAACCAACCATTATTATTATTAATATGTGTATGAATGTAGGATATACACGTGGAGGAGATTCAAATGTAAACATGGAATCAAAAGTAAGAAAGTCTGTAAAAATACGATAAAACTTGTCAAATAAGAGTCAAACAGCTATGGTAAATTTGTACTTATTAAAGTGCCAGTGGGCTATGAAAAGAGTCTGATGTATCACCTGTTGCCAGAACTTTTAAAGGGAAAGGAAACCGAGAATGATTGTTTATATCATGTGATTATATTGTCACGTGATTCCAAGCGTTGACAGAGGTGTATGTGAAGCTTGTGTATTGTGCCCTCTGGTGAGAGAATGCTCTTTTCTGGTTAACATCCTTGACATTACTGAAATTTTTCTTGGATGGTCTATGCGGAGTTCAAAGAGCAATGGATACAATGATTGGCGTGGTGCATGTAGAGCTATCAATATCATTGAGCAGGACTCCTGAGTTACTTTCTTGAGAACTAAATGGAGCAGAACTGGAGGGGAAATGCATATGCATACATCCCTGTCCATCTTACACTCAGTGCATCTGTTGCAAAGGCTCCCTCCATTCGAAATAGGGAGCAATATATCTGCAGCTTCCTGTTCTCCCAGGTTGCAAAGAGATATATATTCGGGGGATCGAAAACCTGAAAAATGCATTTCACTATATCTTGATTCAGGCTCCACTCTGAGAGTCGAATGTTTGATCGACCCCTGGACAGATCGTCTGCAAGAATGTTCCTCTTTCCTGGAATGTGGGCTGCACTGAGTACAATACTGTGACTCCTTGCCCATTGAAAAATCTCCCATGTCAACAGACAAAGTAGCATCGATCTGGTGCCGCCTTCCTTGTTGATGTTGTCTCAACTGTTGAATTGTCGCATCTGAGAAGGACTCGTTTGCCTCTGACTTGGGGTAAAAACTGCACTAGGGCCAATTGCACAGCCTTCATTTCTAGCCAGTTTATGTGATGGCTCTGTTGAGAAATACTCCATTAGCACACCATCCCATTTCTGAAGCATCTGTCCAAAGTATCTCTGGCTCTTCCTGGTAAAGAAGAACTCCTTTGAATATATTCATCCTGTTGGTCCACCATTCTAAATGAATGACGAATGTCTGATCGATAGGATTCATTGCCAACAAACTGTATCTGTGTAGTTGCCATAAAGACGGGAAATAAAATTGGACAGTCCGCATATGCAAGCGGGCCAATGGAATTAAATATATGCATGCTGTCATTAATCCCAGGAGCCTGAGAAATATGTGAGCTTGTATTTGTGTTGCACTCTGTATCTGGGCAATATCTTTTGAAAGATTCTGAAACCTTTCTTCTGAAGGGAATACTG
Source organism: Ostrea edulis (assembly GCF_947568905.1). Taxonomy (NCBI): domain Eukaryota; kingdom Metazoa; phylum Mollusca; class Bivalvia; order Ostreida; family Ostreidae; genus Ostrea; species Ostrea edulis. The sequence goes on from NC_079164.1 coordinate 51,278,212, forward strand.
CTCCTTCTGTCAGATTGAATTAAGCCCCACAAGTAATCTACCTTAATTGGGACTTTTGCCAATTCACCAACAAGCCCAAACTGTGAAGCAGTTAGCTGTGTCAGCATGTGACGGTGTTGGCTCTTGATTAGCCAGTCGTCCAGGTACATGAATATGTGAATATGACGTGACCTCAGAAACTGGCCTATTACTGTCATTATTTTGGTGAAAACGCTTGGAGCTACTGCCAGTCCAAATGGCATTACTCTGAACTGATAATGCTTTCCTTGAAAGCAAAACCGTAGGTACTGTATGTTGTTGACAGATTGGTACATGGAAGTATGCATCTTTTAAGTCTAGAATCATCACCCAGTCTCCTTTCTTTACAGCCTGTTTGATTGTTCTGAAAGTCTCCATCTTGAAGTGTGGAACATTTAAGTTTACATTTAGATTTCTCCAATTCAAAATTGGACGAAGCCCTCCGCCCTCCTTTGGAACTAAAAAGAACGTGCTGTAGAAACCAAGGCCTTCCTGGCTTTTTGATACTGATTCTATTGCTCATTTTTTAAATAAATCTCTTTATTTTTTCGGATATACATATATTTTTCTGTAATGAACTCGCCGGCCTGGAAGTAAAGTTCTTCCTGTACTATTTTCACAACCCATTGATCGGAAGTTATCTTCCATTTCTCTACGAATTCCGACAGTCTGCCTCCGACTGGCGGAATATATGTTTCTATTAGGCCTACTGTTTTTCGGACGAAACCCCGATTTAGGGTTTTCCGGCTTTTTAAAACTTTTTTCTGTATCGAAAGGAAGAACTATCCTTTGACTTATCCTGTCTATCATAACCTTCAAAATTCCTCTTCTTAGGAATCGAGTATGCTGTCTTATCTGAAGCTTTTGACCCTCTAGAGTCATCAACTTTCCTTTTCAAGTCTTTACGCTTCAAATCCTTGAGATGCTGAGTTTCCTTCGCATCTCGCAGGTTCTCTGCACTGTTATGCAAACCCTAAAAAAACCCTCCCCCAACCAAACAATTTAGGACCAATTGCAGACTGGCGTAGCAATTTATTCTCAGTTGCTTTATTTTTAAAAGCCATGTCTTTCAGATAGACTTCTAGCAGTAACAGAGTTAAGCATAACTCTGGAAGTCACATCGGCCATAGAGTGAAACAGCTGTGATAATTTAAAACTTGGATAGCCTCTTGTCTGTCTTCATCAAAAACCGCTGTCTAGAAAAATTGTTATCAATGAACCATAGGAAATCTGTCTCAGTAACAGTCTCGAACCCATGTCCAATTTTATAAACTCACTGTAGATTCAAATGCCTTTTTGTTAAACTTATAAGGCATTGCACCTTTCTGGCTTCTAAGTTCAGATGAACACATGATGCCTTCTTCTATGTTTTCATCTAACTGTGGTGAGGAACAACTTTTTAAAGTGGTCCTCATTCACCAAGTACTTCTGATCATCAGATGATCGAAAACATCTAATTCTACCCCTATCTTGCCATTCTTTGTCAACCTCCTCTAGCGCGTGTACAATCGAGCCCTCTAAAGGAAGACTGAACTGTCTTGCCTCTTTTGGAGTTAGTAAATGTTCGGCAACATATGACTTGTACTCTGAGTCTCCGTTATTTTCCTTCAGAGGAATATTGAGATCTGATGCAACTCTGGAAACAAAAGCTTTTCAATCAACCTTTGATATACCTGGGTTGGAAAAAGTTAACTGACCAGCGTTTGAGCGGCAGTCTGATTCGTCATAGTCACGTGATGATTCAGTTATGCACAATACATCGCTCTCATCTTCAGTTGAATCTGAAACGTTTCTAGAGAGAGGTAGAAATTTGCTATATCCCTTGCGTTTAATACTTGACACATCTTGGTCCAATTCTTTAGGTGCCTCAGCCGGACCTTGCTTAGCGTTAGATAGCAATTCGGCAACTCTCCTGTCTACAATATCCTGATTATTTCCCATTATCAATGGTGGGAACATGAAATTCATATGCCCTTGCGGCGCTTGTCCTCCCATAATGAATGGAAGAAAATTGGCCATACCCACTGGAGTTGCAACATTTTGGCTCATTTGATCATAGGAATGACCTGTCCTAGTAATAGGGCTCTCATGTTCCGAGGACGGAACGGTCGTACAGTTGTCCGAGATGTCATAGGAATGACTGGACATAGCAGCTTCGTTGCTAGTAACAGGAATCTGTTCTGAGGACAGAACAGTGGGAAACGTAGGCTCAACATCTAGAACACGAATAGGTATGGTCGTGTCCAGCGAAAACTCCACGGACCTGGCAACTTTCTTACCTTTAAAAGGGTCCACTTGCGTCACCCCTGTTCTTTCCTCACAAGGTCTTGACACTGTCGCAGGCTTCTTGTTTTTCTGCATGTGTTTTTCTATTATGCGCGCCACAGCGCCACGTTTCTCTTTAGACCAAGTTTTAAAGACCTTACAAGGAAGAGCTTCTGAGCAAGACCGATGTCGATAACAATCTTCATGCTCATCAATACACGACATCTCCCTGCAAAATCGTTTACATTCCTTATACGAATCCTCTGCCATGCTTGGACCGCGTGGTCGACACGAGGAACGATAATGTTAGCTAAAATAGAGTATAAAAGCAAATACGGTTCAAAATATGCTCTTAAATCGACAGAACACTCTAGCTCAAGATTTATGTCAAGTAAGTGAAAGATAAATGCACAGTAGTAGGTAAGAAGCCTGTAAATTTTTCACCAGAGAAAAATCCGCGTGAAACAAATTGGCTGCCCGAACGTAAACTGAGGTACCCGGATGTTGGGTATTGAAGAGTGGGTTAAAGGAAGATAACTCGTTCTAAAAATTATTCAGGTATAGTAGTAGGAGTCCGTGACATATAGCAAAATGTTCGATGCAGGTAAGTATAGATACTGAATAAACGTTTCATATACGTGCCTACAGATCCGTAACAAATTCCAGGTTATCCGATCATTTATTTTAGATTCTAATTAAGAAATCAGAAGAAGAATCATAATCAGTATACAAAAACAGGTATTGTAAATAGTTTTAACAAAAGTAACACAGTTTTATAAATAGTTTAACAAAATAACACAGTTCTTGCTGTAAAGGAACGATCAAGGGAATCTTTACTCTGACGTAGAGTCGCTGAACTGGCCCTCTGATCCGCTTGACCATTGAACATGAACTGCAACAAAGAAATCAATAAATACACATAAACTTGTAACTTCACATATTTTTATCTAAAGAGTTTGGGCGGTTGTACTTCATGCCATTCTCTACCCAGAGTTCCTTGTGCTACTCGCACTATACACCCTGTCAACGCTCAATTTACAGAAATCTTTTAAAAGATATAGTCATATTATGAAATGCTTTTGGTGCAATTATTTTGATGCTTACTGTTTGTTTAAAATCGCTGTTTCCTGATTCTAAATTTGGAACTACTTCGTAATATGCGTATGAATGTACGTCATACACGTGGTGGAGATTTGAGATTTTAATGTAAACATGGAATCAAAAGTAAGAAAGGCTGTAAAAAATACGATAAAACTTGTAAGATAAGAGACGAACAGCTGAATGGTAATGTATTTAACGAAGTGCCAGTAGGCTATGAAAAGAGCCTAATGTACCACCTGTTGTCAGCACTTTTAAAGGGAAAAGAAACGACAATGACTGTTTATATCATATATGTGATTATATTGTCACGTGATTCCAAGTGTTGACAGAGGTGTAAGTGAAGCTTGCGTAACGCGCCCTCTGATGAGAGAATAACTAGGAACAATAATAATATGCCTCTGGGATATCATCTTTCAAAAGTCTTATTTTTGCAAAACAAAGTAATGAACTTTTCAATTTTGGAAACCATCAATATAATATAATACATTGTCAAGAAACAATGCCAGTAACTTGAAAGCAGATTTATATCATCACAGTTCATCAGATAATCCAATGTGTACTATTGTATTAATTCAGTTTAAAATGCCTACCATTACTTTTTTATTTGTCCAAATTATACACATTGCAGAAATGCATTGCTCCACGCCATACCGAACATTACAAATTGCTACAATCAACAACCTACACCTGAACTGTTGTTATATGGTAGTCCTAATCATGGACAAAAAATTAATATAAAAATATTTGAAGCAGTATAAGCCTATATCGCTGCAACAAAACGTTTTGTTCAATAATTATTTTTCATGTTTAAAAATGTTAAATAATCTACTGTTATTCATTCATGTTCAAACCGGTATTTCTTTTTTCTTTTTGCGTGTTTATGTTTTGTCCTTTTATCATAATTTTTTTCTACTTCTACTATTTTTCTTCTTCTCTTGTTTCAGGGTTATTTTCATATATATATATATATATATATATAGATAGATAGATAGATAGATAGATACTGTAGATAGAGAGATAGATATCTGTAGATAGATAGATAGATAGATACTGTAGATGTGTATATATATACACTGTATATATATTTACTGTAGATAGATATATATATATATATACTGTAGATAGATAGATACTGTAGATATATATATATATATATATATATATATATATATATATATATATATATATATACTGTAGATAGATAGATACTGTAGATAGATAGATAGATATATGTGTGTACATGTATGTGTGTGTGTATCTCTTTATCTCTTTTTTCTATACATTTTATCTTATTCATATATTATATCTACCTATGCACGTGTTTGATTCATTGTGACCTTGATGTAGGGAGGGGGTTGAATTAGGATATGCCTGCTGCCCAATCCCATTCACTTATTAGTGAATAAAATATTGTCTAAATTGAATAATATCTGCGTTTTTTAGACTCACGACAACTAGAGCTCAGCTGAGATGTCTGGTTGCTGCACAATTGTTGCTTCTTTTGCCTGGCACGTGCGTTCTGAAACCAGACCTGTGTTACACGCCTACTGATGCCCGTCATAAGAGCAATTCTGTTTAAAGCTTGGCCGTCTGGGTTGCTCTCAATACGAAAGTTGGCTTGGAGTATTTGAAGCTGTTCTTCCGTAAAAGAAGACCGCACCCGCTTGGTCTTTTGTTTGCAGCTCACTTAAAATATAAATTAGTCATCTTCAATATCGCATTATACTGGCTATAAATCTACCTGTAACATATATAAAACAATGTATTTTATCAACTGTAGGTTCCAATAAAGGTACTGGTAGATACACATGTATATGCATGCAACTGTTTCCCAATCGGTACACTATACACAGGAACCGGAAACCGCGCCAAGTTTTCAGTTATCATTGTTCATAAGCTATAGGAGACCAATTCCATTACAACTATTTTCCACAAAATATATAAATAGACGTTGGGGTAAAAAATTGAAAGGCATGGAAATAACCAACAATTATCGCTGACTACATCTAGTCAGTCGTTATTATGAAAAGAGGTAAAGTACTACAAAATTGATAAAAAATTTGATGGCATCACAAAAGGATAAGACTTGCACCTACATTGTGATTTATTGCACTGGCCTTTTCTATATTTCTGTGTCATATCAAAATGTCTGTAAGATTTTACAAAAGTTAAATTACAGCATGGACTCGATATGAATTTTAAAAATTAATTTTCCAGGCGATTTTAATTATCTTTCTGTAAACCCTTTTGGCTTAAAAAAAGTTGCATTATAATACAATGTACGTAGCGTGGTTCTATTACTGATCTAGTGCAATGTCAAATGTTGGCAGAATCACATTAGGTGGTATTTGACTTGTTTAAGAGAACCTTATATGGTATTATCATAATTAGACCTTTTTAACAGAAGCTATTTACGGTATTGCTATTCGCGGTATTTTATTTTGTAGGAACTCCATTCACACGAATTTGGACATCTCTTTATTTAGTTCCTTTGCTAATCTAGCATTAAATGCAGGAAATGATTCACCATAATCTTACCCGAAACATACTAAATTGTTAAAACCTACTATAATTCTAGTAGATTTCCCCAGAAAGATATGGTCCTGACAGGAGAAAGTCTGGCTTTATAGCCAGATTACTACAGCTCGCTGGCACCATATACCAGTCTGCCAGGAGGAAAACGGTGCAACACAACCGGTTCTACGGTATATACACTTAACCGGTGATTTCCAGACCAAGATTATCAATTTTGTAACAGTTTGATGACTACTTTTTGGCACTAATTAAGTAGTTATAATGTAGATAAGATATATCGATAAAGTGACCCATTGTTAACTAAAGACCCTAAGGTGGGGACCTGTCCCTGAAATATTTTTTAAATGAAAAGGTCAAGTAGAAAGTTCATACCTTCCCCCGCGTCACACACTACACGAGATATGTCATGTCGTACACACAATATTTGGTCCTTAGTCAGGGCGAATTCTTCTCCTGTTGAAAGCTGGCGTTGACAGGCATCACATGCAAAACAGGCGAGGTGATACACTCTGTCCCGGGCTCTCCTCACCCAGTCTGATGCCTGTATCCTCCGATTGCATTTAGAGCATTTGATTCCAAATTCACTATGATTAAAAAAAGAGAACTAGAAATATGTCCATAAGACATGAATGTCCCGCCCAATGTGACATTTGTAATGCAATATGAAAAACACCCCAGGGATTTATTAGTACCTGCTTATGGCCCGATATTCTGCCCCATTCATTCACGATGGAAAATGGGTTGAATTTTTCCATTTTGTGGAAAAATAATTACGAAACGGACCCCCCCCCCCCAAATAAAAAAAAAAGAAAATGATGCAGATTGAGAATGACCATAGGGGGCGATTGAGGGGAAGTAGCTCCATGTAAAAAAAAAAAAAAAAAGGGTTATATATACAGCTTTTCAATGGAGAGAGAAAGTTGCTGCACACTTCCTTCACTTTATCAACCTTATTAGAGGAGAAATGCAGTGCTTTCTCAATAGGGAGTTAGTACCAGAGTTTAAACCTTCAGTGAACTTAGTCAGGTGTGGTGCTCGTTTTTTATACAGGTAAATATGTGCTGTGTTCAAGTCATATCATAATGTGTACAAAATAAAGAGAACCTTTGAAACACTCTTTTCTATTGCTATTTGCTCTAAAAGCTTTATTACAGTTTTAAATCTCAGTTGTTTACAAGTCACACATAAAAAAGAAAATCTTTCAAACACTCTCCCTCCTCAATCTAATCCATTATTTCTATTGCAGAGTGAGGTGATCTAATTAAAAAGAATGTCCCCATTTTCATTTTTTAAATCTTTAAACTTTTTGACTTTTTGTATCACTCATTCATTTCACTGTGAATATTATTCATAAAATTTACCAATTCTTTAAAAAAAAAAAATGCTATGAAGACAGCAATTTGCATTGGTTAAATGTTGCCTAGCAATAAATAGGAAGGTTATCATTATTCAAAATTACTTCTAACAACCAAAAAAAACCACCAATTTATACATGAAATGCAGATCATAGATATCACAAACTACATGACAAACACTATATGCCCCGAACCTTTTCAGAAAAGGGCAAAACAATTTTTCATTAATTGCTTTAAAACTGAGCTAAACACCAAATAGGGAATGGTGAGGTCAAGGTCACGGGGAAGGTGAAGGTAAACAAAATAATGCCACAGTGGAATAGCTCCACTAATATGTATAAGTGTAGGAATTTTAATAAAAATATTGTCAATACTAAGGTCTGTTCCGGCCGGGGTTTGAATCCCGGCCGCGACAGACCTAAGTCGTTAAAATAGGTAGTGACAGTTCCATCGCCAAACGCTCGGCATCAGGTGTGAATGTCACGGGTCCTCGGAGATGACCTTAAAAACGGATGACCCGTGTCACAGTAGGTGTGGCACGCTAAAAAAACCCTCACTGCTCAATGGCCGTAAGCGCCGAGCATAGGCCTAAATTTGAAGCCCTTCACCGGTCTTGGTGACGTCTACGTATGAGTGAAAAAGTCTCGAGTGAGACGTTAAGCAAGATACAATCAATCAATCATTGTCAATATTTGCTTAGAAACTGAGCTCAAGACCAAACAGGGAAAAGTGAGGTCAAAGGTCAAAGGAAATGTCAAGGACAAAAATACTAATGCAGTTGAAAAGATGTCATCAATATGTGTCAGCATATAAGGTTTGATAAAAATGTCTTGAACAATTTCTTTGAAAATGAGTTAAACGCAAAGTGTGACGGAAGGACATACGGACGGACGGAAGACGGACATGACAAACACTATACATGCCCCGACCATATTCATGGCAGGCAATGATGAAATAAAATGAACAAACATTTCATAATACTTCTACAGTTTCAACTAACACTCATTAAACATACACTGTACCTGGCATAATCCTGTCTGCAGTAAATCTTGTCACCTTTGATGAAACAGGTTTCCTTCTGCTCAAGAGAAGCGCAGCAGACACAACACCGGAGACAGTCTATGTGCCAACACGCGTCATTGACAAGAAGGAAATATCTATCCAGAATTGGTTCCTGACAACCCTCACAAATCTGACACTTACTCTGTAAGTCAACCATGTTTTATCTTAACAAAATGAATATTTTTCAAATAAATAGTTTATTTTATATTTCTTACTCTAGATGTTCTCTGTTTCAGACATGGCAGATACAAATGACAAATGTAGTCTGACTACACGTTCAACAAAGTAATTTATTCAAAATAGCGTTTTAATTCATATTTTATGAATAGGTATTACGGCGTCAAAACAATCCTCACAGAGCAAAATATTAACTACCATGCCAGGTAAAAAAAAATCTTTCGGTAAAAAATACTAACCGATTCAACAGCACACCGTTCTGCAAACGCTGCACCCGATAGAGAAGAGGGAGACCTTGGTGCCTCAGAAATCGTCTTCATCTTCTGTTGGTCACTGGACTGCTTTACACAGGTCAGGTCTGTTTCATCAGAAATATATCGGACTGCGACTATGCTAAACCTTTAATCCTGTTGACTGAGCACCATTCACATTCACATTGTGGATTGGGGGAGGGGTGACTGGCCACCATTCACAGTGTTGATTTTGGTAATTGTTTTCCATTTTAATTGATCTCTTTGATAGATCAAACGTTGACACGAAGCATCCCGTCGCGTGGCTGGCATGCACGCGCGTGTTTTGTTATTTGAATAATAATAATCACTTAAAATACGTCACATTTTTAAAACTATAAATCACTGGAACGAATATTTGTACTATAACCCGATGCGATTCGATTATTTAAAAAACTGTATAATCATCTCTATATGTTTTTAATATATATTATTCATACTACAAATTCAAACAATTGATTGTGTTTTTAAGCTGCGTTATCATTACAACGTGGCGGTGGACGTACAAATTACATTCTAAAGTCTTCTCTTAAAGACCTACAACGTCCAAGTATCATATAATTATTTTGTACAGATTCAAAAATCATTTTCATAAAATTACAATGCCGCCTCCTTTTCATATCATCGAATCGTAACTGCTTTGACAGCTTCTATGCAGTTCTGTTTATGCGACGTTGTCAGGTGACCTACTGCTGAGATCCTTGTAGATTAATGTCATTATGCACTACGTGTATTGAACATTGTATGATTGTATTTTTAAGCTGCGTTATCATTACAACGTGGCGGTGGACATACAAATAACACGTGTTAATTAGCGTGTTATGAAGTTTTATGCCCAGCGTACTTTTTAAACTATAGTCATAAACACTGATCCTTAACTCAACCGAATGTGAGTTTAAACAATGTAAGCTGTAAACAATATTCAGCTGCATGTGAAAACATTCAAGATTATAAAAGAAAAAAATGGGCGGGGAGGGGGGGGGGGGATCGGGAAACAAGTCAATAGGCTTACATGTTAATGAGAGGTGTACATATTTGAATTTATTGATTATTGTAAATGATTACAAATATATATCATATATGATACTAGCAAACTGGAATTTCACACAGAACAGTTCCGAAATGGGATAAATATGATATAATATATACAGTAATATTCTGGCTAACGTTTTGAGACAATATAACATGATAAGTACAAAATAGAAAAATATAGTATATACTACGTCACATATGATATGGACTTTAATAAATATGTAATGCAGATCAAAGATATACTGCAAATATTTGAACATATTTCAGCTTGTCTGTAAATATGTGTCGTTCTCTAAGCCTCCCCCCTCTTTTATGGGTAATATGAAGTAAAGGAGTGTTATTTCATGATGATTGTATGTGTTGTTTAATCCAAGGCAGACCATGTTGTTAATTCAGGCATGAATGCCAGGCGTTGTATAATCCGGAAATCTGTTCCGGTGTTATATAGTGAGAATTCCCCCCATAGTGAGACTTCCCCCCGAAAGACTTGCAATATAGTGAAACTTCCCCCAGGGGAAGTCTGGTTATATAATGAGACTTCCCCCCAAACTATAAATAGTAAGGCTTCCCACCTACGTGCTTGGTCTGGATTTTGTTTTTCCGCCGGAATACTGACGATGGCATCTTATTAACAAACTCAAATAATTGAAAATACCTTAACATCATTATTAATACATTATTGCACGCAATAATTGAATTAATGTGCGTATGAAATCAATTATTGCTCTCATCAATTAAATTGATGAATTATCACTCTGAATAAAGTCATCATTTTCTCCAGTTCTAGCATTGAAATCCCCAGTTATATATACAGTGCCATCATTTTTGTACTTACAAATAGAATCTTCTAGTAGCTGAAAAATATCAACATCAGTCTTATAACAGAATACGCTATTTTCTGGGGGCAAATAACAGAAAGCTATATATAACTCATCATCCGGATTACCCGTGACTATTTTCATCCAAATAATACTTTCTAAAATATTTTCAGCAATACTAATTTTGTTATTTACAGAGTTCTTGTAAAAAATAACAATTCCACCACTTCTAACCTTTCAAGAGAAAACAAATTTTTCATACCCTGATAAGAAAAAACAAGCATTCTGAGAGTATTTCATGGCAATACATAGTTTCCTACCGGTTGCAAAAGTTACTGTACCACAACAATATTCAAAGTTCATTATGTAGGTTATGGTAAAAGGGAAAATTGGGGAACCAGGATAGGAATGGTTGAAAATCAACTACTAATCGAGTAGAGACTAGACCAAAAAAATGCCAATTTATAATTAGGTTTAGGTCTTTAACCAAGTCAATAAACTGTGACATGTAGATGATCATGAATAATTTAGCTATATTGTTGTATTACTATGCTAGAAGTTTTAATGAGTGTAGTACTCTTATCTACAGAGATAAGAAACTTGGATGTAAACTAACAATTTATGCTATTTTTCTAAGTCCAAGGGCCATAACTTAATGAAAAATCAACGGACCAAGATGAAATTCCATCTTGATCTGTAACTTATTATGGCAAAGCAATGTACCAAATATCAAATGAATATCTGCAAGAACAACTAAAAAAAAAAGTCCGGAAAACATAATTCCTGCTATTTTTCGAAGTCCAAGGGTCATAACCAAGTGAAAAATCAACGTACCAAGACGAAATTCAAAGAAATGAAAGAAAATGCATTTTTTGTGACAAAAATGACTTAAGTGATGAGTTTCATTATATTTTAGTTTGTCCACACTTATGTTTGTACAGAAATCGTTTTATTAATTTGGAAAACAGAACAAATATTAATATTATCAAATACACTTATATCAACACTTTGATTAATTAACTTTTATGCGCTAGTCCTCCAGAATATGTACATTGCATCATGTACATGTTCTTTATGTACGGTATATGCATAGGTGTATGTATATGTGTGTGTATGTATGTGTTCTGTTTTTTCTTTCTTCCTTTTTTCCTTTTCTCTTTTGTTCTACTCTGGATACTGACTTTGTGTATTGTATACTGCAGTATTTGCATTTCTCTATACCTTTTGTACAATGTTTTCCTAGAATAAATCATCATCATAACTAACTGTACAGTGGGTGCGTCGTCCATTGCCACATTTTTCCTCCCCCAGTAGAACTATAGCCGATCCCTGACCATCTTAGTCCTGTGTCCTGATTGTTTAAATTGCTTCGGAATGGGGGTACAAATTGCGTCGTCTATCTTCTACCTCAGATATTTTTCATGCACTCTATAAGGTTTTCCTTTCAGTTTGTAAGCACTTTTCTTTACGTTCACCAAACCTCCATTATAGAGGAACCGTGCCACTAATATCTTTCCCACTTGCAAAGCATCCAAAACGGTGAACATTCCCAAACTCTATATTGCTCTCTATTCATTGTTTGACTCCCCACCAAGTCCAGTGAATACCAAGTTATTTTTCATAGATCTGCATTTTAAATCCAACACTGATGACTCTTTTAAACTAGTAATGTCTCTGCTTATGTTACTATTCTCACTGTTTTCTTTCAATATGCTACAAAAATCTTTACGGACAGCTTGTATTTCGCATTTCTACTCCTGGCTCAGCCGTACAGACATTTCACTGCATTTGTAGTCAAAATTCGTCAAGGTTTTTTAAGATACAGATTCAACAGATTTTTCAAATTCAACTGTTTTCCCATCAACTGTTTTGATTTTCTCTCCATTTGTGAAACTCTTACATCCAATCGGTTTATAACTTCCACAATCTGGTCTAATTTGTCCAACTTCTTTAAGATGTAATCAAGTTTTCTGTTTACTTTCGAATTGTTTGTTGACTCAGTTTCTTGTGATGAAGTAGGATTGTGTATTGACTGAGACACAGGTGGATTTTCATATACAATGTAGCACATTGTTCGCCTCGCTTATTATTCAACTAAGAACTGGTGGCTCTGATGACTCTTCGTGGGCACTGCTCTGGTCGGTGCTGCCTGTACTTTTCTTTCGTCTCTTCGGTCTATATTTCCCAATAATTACAAATATTCACTTAAAGCAGTCGTAGGATATCATAGAATCAAACATATAGTGATTTAGTGTCTCTCTCAGATAACAAGTCGTTCTGAAATATCATCCCAGCTGTCACGTGGTTCAACCCCGATATAAATCTGACTGTCATCAGCGGAGCAATGATAATCTGTATTGTGAATATCACATATATATGACCAATGGGTTTACTAAAAAGACAGTAAAGTCGAGGCCCAAGAACGGAACTTTGCGGGACGCCAATCTTTATTTGGGGGGGGGGGGTGTAGGTGTCCGGATAATTCAGAACCGATGGCCATACACTGACGTCTACCACTCAGATACGATCTGATCCAAGATAAAGCTAGTACGGTATAGTCAATTCGTTGAAAAGGAATCTGATGGTTAATAACATCAAATGCGGCCGAGAGATCCAACATCACAAGAATACAACAACAATTATTAGCCAAATCTGCAACTACGTCGTGATGCACCTTCAATAAAGCAGTCTCGGTTGAGTGACCAGACCGGTACGCCGACTGCTTACTATCCATTAAGTTGTGTGTGTTTAGCTACTGATCAGTTCTCGCCGAAACTAATTTTTCAATAATTTTCAACACAAAAGAGAGATTTGAAACCGGGCGATAGTTCTTCAGGTTTTCCTTTTCTAATTCAGGTTTCTTTAAGAGTGGTCGGATAGTTGCCTATTTGAAGATTTTGGAACAGACGAATCACTAAGAGATTTGTTGACTAAAGCTGTTCCTATCGGAATGAAGCTTTCTATACATTGTTTTAATAGGTATGTTGGTATAGGATCAATTTCGCAGCTCTTGGAAGGCGAACTCATCAAAAGCTTCATCAGGAGATATCGGAGAAAATTCAATTAACCAGTAAATTTTACATCAGCTGATAAGACATATGGGGAATTTCCAGTCGTATCGTATTGAGGTTGATAGTTTGAATTTTACCAAGAAAATAATTTCCAAAATCATTCGACAAAGATCGGTTACTATCAGCCACTGGTAAAATAACTTCGTTGTTATTACCAAGGAGCTTGTTTATACATTTGAACAACTTATTCTATCGTTTCCGCATTCCAATATGCCTATTGAATAATATTCTTCTTTACTTTTGAAAAGCAGTTTACTGTTTTGAAGACACTTTCCCTTGTAAATGTGACGATGTATTTCCAATCTCTCACCAGAGGGCGTATTACGCTGCGCTACAGGTGGAGCGTAGCGGGAACGATAACTCTGGGTAGAGATTGATGTATTTCTAAATTGGTTCGTCTCCAAACCCTTTCGGCTTTACGTTTCTCCCTTTTAGCGGAATGTAGCTCCTCGTTATACCATTGCGTGTTTGGTCGTATAGTAAATGTTTTGGTTTGCATTGGTGCATGTTTTGTACAGTCAACCGAATGCCCTCATAATACAAATCAACTAGATCTTTAAGACTAAGATTATCTGAACTCGGTGTGACTGACTCCTTAATGTCCTTCGCAAATTCACAAATATCACTCTTTCGGAATTTTCTAAAACTCACTGTTTTGCGCTGTTTCGGTGGTTTACATAAGTGAATCAAAGAAGTTATCGCCTTTGTGATCGCCAGATGACAATCCCCTAGAGTCACACATAAAATGATCGTCCACAGCTGGTGTTTGCAGAACACGGCTATTTCCTCTGGTAACTACCACATCAAGAATATGTCCATGGACATGAGTTGGTTTGTTAACCAAGTCTGAACTCGATGTGACTGACTCCTTTATGTCCTTCGCAAATTCACAAATATCAATCCTCATCATATCTTCAAATATCATGTTCAGGCAATGATTGTAGAAATTTTTGAGAGTGTTGGTGGTTTTGAATGTCCAAATGAAAGTTGAAATCTCCTGTAATCACAAGCTCTTTTGGTGCTAAAGCATGATGACTTTTAAAGTATTGTGACCATTCATAAAAAATGCAGGTACTTTGAGTTTATTTGATTTTGACGGAGGTGGACGATATACATGTACAGTGCAGATACACCATATTGAGTTGTGCGAGGAAATGATGATTTCCAGATGTTCGAACTGTGTACATTTCAACTCAGATGCCAGGGATCTTACACATAGAATCTTGTTGTGAATCAGAGCTGTGCCTCCACCTCGATGTTTTCTCGGTATGTGATAAATATGATAACCTTCAGGAACAAGAACAACTTTATCAGTGTCGGTTCCTGACCAGATTTCTGTTAGGGCAATCAAGTCAATATCATTTGAGATTATGAGATCGGAGACTGCTAACACCTTGTTTTCGACAGATTTGCAATTCAGCGTATTTAATTTCAGAGCATTGTTTTTCTTTTCCTATTGTATTATAGGTATACTTTTAAAAGTTGTTTGACAGTTTCTTTGTACAAACACGAGATCGATGATCTACAGTGCGATATGTTATTATCGTTGGAATATTAGTATTATATTTTGGAAGCATATCGTTGCATTGAATAGCGACAATATTTTGAAAGTCAATCCCATTTTGACTATGATGGTAAAAATTGTCATGCAATTCAATAACAGTCGGTATTCTACGGATTAATCTTCGTCCGGCTTTAGTTCCTCGCCTCGTTAATCGTTGAACGGGGCCGTTAGTCAGACGTACTAAACACATTGTACATCAATTTGGTACAAAGTCGTGTCAGAAACTTCGTGGTAGGACTCCTGTATGAAAGGCGACGACAACGAACAGTGATAAATCTCATTAGCTCTTATAAGCAATACAAAATAATGAGTTTGGCAAACACGGACCACTGCACACACCAGAGGTGGGATCAGGTGCCTAGGAGGAGTAAGCATCCCCTGTCCACCGGTCACACCCACCGTGAGCTCTATATCTTGATCAGGTAAACAGAGTTATCCGTAGTCAAAATCAGTGTGCCAAGAACGCCCTAACAATTGGCATGAAGTTGACGATGGAGAAGTTGAAATAATCCCGTTTGTCATAAAGTTGAGTTGTTAGTTTGCCGTTAATGTCTACTTTCAATAAAATATCTAAGTATGAAGGAAAAGTGGGCGACTCTGTGGTGTTTTTTAATTTGAGTTCGCTGGGATGTATTCAATCGACATATAAATGAAAATTATTGTTGATAATAGATAATACATCGTCGATAAATCTAAATTTTGAATTGAAGGCCACAGTAAGAGATTTTTTCTTCTCACGTAGAAGTTTTTGAATAAATTCTGCTTCATAGGAATATAAAAATAGCTAACAAAGGAGCACAATTCGTGTCAATGGGGATTCCAACAGACTGTTGGAAGACCTGATCACCAAAGACCACGAAGATATTGTCAATGAGGAACTACAGCATATTTTTTATTTAACTTCAGAGTACCTGTGCGTGGAATCAGAGTGGCGTTTAACAAAGTAATTTTTTAGATGACTGATTACTAGATAGGAATATTTGCGTTTTCTATTTTTGTTGAAGAAGCAACTGTCTATGATGTCAAAAAGTCTAGTCTTTTATTTATCGTGAGGAATGGTTGTGTAAATAGTTGAAAAGTCCTACGTTTTGGTGTTGTTGATTTGAGAAAAGTTTTGTGATTTCAAGTTAACTAAAAGTTCTTTAGAATTTTTTAGAATCCACATTTGATTTACACCACTTCTGGCATATGTAGTCGCACAGTACGTTTGTTATGTAACCTAGTTGTGTTTGATTCTCCTTCAGAGCTGTTAATATTTTGGCGAAGAACAAAGATAGGGGCTTGGTAGAACATTTACTGGATCCAGCAATGTATCTTTGTTTGTAAGTTTTTTTTAAAATAAAGTTTAGGAATCCAATATAGGTACGGTAACTCATATTCATCAGACCCATTGACTGGGATATTAAATGTGTCTAAAACTGAAGCATGGTTTTGAAGAACTTCGTCTTTTGAAAGGGCAGTTGGAGTACAGGTACGATTACCAAAAGTGGAAGTAATGCCAAGTTCGTTTCAAATACAGTTGTAACGATGAGCCTTACAAAGACAATGTTGTTACAAGCTTTGTCAGCTGGAACCAAAACATATTCCTCATGCAACCTATCTAATTCTTTTATCACTTCTGGTTTACTAAACACAGAAGGATAGATGGTACGTACTTTTCTTTCATATGCCTAATGCGGGATTGTAATATTCCTCTTATACTTTTGATGAAAGGTGAAGATAACGAACAGTGATCAATCTCATAACTCCTATAAGCAATACAAAATATATAGTTGGGCAAACACGGACCCCTGGACACACCAGAGGTTGGATCAGGTGTCTAGGAGGAGTAAGCATCACCTGTGGACCGGTCACACCCGCCGTGAATCCTATATCCTGATCAGGTAAACGGAGTTATCCGTAGTCAAAATCAGTGTACCAAGAACGGCCTAACAATCGGTATGAAACACGTTAGACAGCATTTGACCCCATGATAGGTTGTATTGACGAACTAGATCGTTATAACGACCATAGAATTTGCGAAATGCTGACTTCAATCAAGACTGTTGAAACCCCTGTACCATCAACTTGTTTGTCAGTATCCATTCTGACAATGTATCAAGTTATTAATTATGAATTATAAAGGGGGAAGATTGGCTATATGGTGAGACTTCCCCGGGAGAAGGCTCACTACATAGCCCGAGTTCCGGGAGAAAGTCTCACTATATAGCCAGTCTTTCGGGGGAAGTCTCATTATATAACGCCGGACTTTAATAACATTCTAAATTTACCGCAGCGTTACTTTCCTTTTCCATTCGAAAAGGTCGGTAAAAAAAAAAACTAGAGCGGAGAAAAATACCCATCCAAATCACGCTTCTTTTTCGATCATATTATATTTCTCGTTTCAGATATCATTGGCTGTCAGCATACCTGGATGTTTTATACTTGCACGACTCGTCACAAGCCACGGCTGAAATGTACGTTCCTCTCCCTTTTGAAAAGGAAAACTGCATTTCAGTCGTGGCTTGCGACGATGGTTACAGTGGTATTCGGAGTAATATTGGAAATGGTGCAAGGCAAAATCGTCACCGTCAATAAGTTTTCTTGCTTTTCTTTGTGATCATACTTTGCTGCCAAATGCCTTCGGAGTTCTGAGTAAAAATACTTAAATGATATGTTTTAAACAAAACGAAAATCAAAATACGGCAAATAACTACGACACATCGTGTCAAAATGATAATAATTGATGGATTGGTACTTTAACCTCTAGTCTATGTGATGACATCCGGTATTTACCGCTTTTTTGTACATAACCTCTAGTCTATGTGATGACATCCGATATTTACTGCTAGTATGTACATAACCTCTAGTCTATGTGATGACATCCGATATTATTAGTTACACAGTTAGTTAGTGACCTGATACGGAAAAATACATGGTGTGAAAAGAAAACCCGTATCGGGCGAGGCGAAGCCGAGCCCGATACGGGTTTTCTTTTCACACCATGTATTTTTCCGTATCAGGTCACTAACTGACTGTGTAACGAATTTATCACGTCGAAGACCTCTAACTGTATATGTGGGAGTCTATATCATCCAACTTAGTCAAATGTCTTTCCTTTTGAAACGGCTGCAAGTCGAACCCGACGATAAATAAAATTACTCGCCCAATACGGATTTTACTCGCATGATACGGTTTTTTTCACGGCGTCATGTGACCAAGATCTGACCAATCAGATTTCAACAATTTTGTCTGAGGCGTGATAATTACTGCTATATTGTACATAACCTCTAGTCTATGTGATGACATCCGATATTTACTGCTAGTATGTACATAGCCTCTAGTCTATGTGATGACATCCGATATTTACTGCTAGTATGTACATAACCTCTAGTCTATGTGATGACATCCGATGTTTACTGATATACTGTACATAACTTCTAGTCTCTGTGATAACATCCGATATTTACTGCTATATTGTACATAACCTCTAGTCTATGTGATGACATCCGATATTTACTGATATATTGTACATAACCTCTAGTCTATGTGATGACAACCGATATTTACTGCTAGTATGTACATAACCTCTAGTCTACGTGATGACATCCAATATTTACTGCTAGTATGTACATAACCTCTAGTGTATGTGATGACATCCGATATTTACTGCTAGTATGTACATAACCTCTAGTCTATGTGATGACATCCGATATTTACCGTTATATTGTACATAACCTCTAGTCTATGTGATGACATCCGATATTTACTGCTAGTATGTACATAACCTCTAGTGTATGTGATGACATCCGATATTTACCGATATATTGTACATAACCTCTAGTCTATGTGATGACATCCGATGTTTACTGACATATTGTACATAACCTCTAGTCTATGTGATGACATCCGGTATTTACCGCTATATTGTACATAACCTCTAGTCTATGTGATGACATCCGATGTTTACTGCTAGTATGTACATAACCTCTAGTGTATGTGATGACATCCGATATTTACTGCTAGTATGTACATAACCTCTAGTCTATATGATGACATCCGATATTTACTGCTAGTATGTACATAACCTCTAGTCTATGTGATGACATCCGATATGTACTGCTAGTATGTACATAACCTCTAGTCTATGTGATGACATCCGATATGTACTGCTAGTATGTACATAACCTCTAGTCTATGTGATGACATCCGGTATTTACCGCTATATTGTACATAACCTCTAGTCTATGTGATGACATCCGATATTTACTGCTAGTATGTACATAACCTCTAGTCTATGTGATGACATCCGATATTTACTGCTATATTATACATAACCTCTAGTCTATGTGATGACATCCGATATTTACTGCTAGTATATACATAACCTCTAGTGTATGTGATGACATCCGATATTTACTGCTAGTATGTACATAACCTCTAGTCTATATGATGACATCCGATATTTACCGCTATATTGTACATAACCTCTAGTCTATGTGATGACATCCGATATTTACTGCTATATTGTACATAACCTCTAGTCTATGTGATGACATCCGATATTTACTGCTATATTGTACATAACCTCTAGTGTATGTGATGACATCCGATATTTACTGCTATATTGTACATAACCTCTAGTCTATGTGATGACGTCCGGTATTTAC
Source organism: Ostrea edulis (assembly GCF_947568905.1). Classification (NCBI taxonomy): domain Eukaryota; kingdom Metazoa; phylum Mollusca; class Bivalvia; order Ostreida; family Ostreidae; genus Ostrea; species Ostrea edulis. The sequence goes on from NC_079164.1 coordinate 51,298,149, forward strand.
CGCTATATTGTACATAACCTCTAGTGTATGTGATGACATCCGATATTTACTGATATATTGTACATAACCTCTAGTCTATGTGATGACATCCGATATATTGTACATAACCTCTAGTCTATGTGATGACATCCGATATTTACTGATACATTGTACATAACCTCTAGTCTATGTGATGACATCCGATATTTACTGCTATATTGTACATAACCTCTAGTCTATGTGATGACATCCGATATTTACTGCTATATTGTACATAACCTCTAGTCTATGTGATGACATCCGATATTTACTGCTATATTGTACATAACCTCTAGTCTATGTGATGACATCCGATATTTACTGCTATATTGTACATAACCTCTAGTCTATGTGATGACATCCGATATTTACTGCTAGTATGTACATAACCTCTAGTGTATGTGATGACATCCGATATTTACTGCTATATTATACATAACCTCTAGTCTATGTGATGATATCCGATATTTACTGCTATATTATACATAACCTCTAGTCTATGTGATGACATCCGATATTTACTGCTATATTATACATAACCTCTAGTCTATGTGATGACATCCGATATTTACTGCTAGTATGTACATAACCTCTAGTCTATGTGATGACATCCGATATTTACTGATATATTGTACATAACCTCTAGTCTATGTGATGACATCCGATATTTACTGCTAGTATGTACATAACCTCTAGTCTATGTGATGACATCCGATATTTACTGCTAGTATGTACATAACCTCTAGTCTATGTGATGACATCCGATATTTACTGCTAGTATGTACATAACCTCTAGTCTATGTGATGACATCCGATATTTACTGCTAGTATGTACATAACCTCTAGTCTATGTGATGACATCCGATATTTACTGCTAGTATGTACATAACCTCTAGTCTATGTGATGACGTCCGATATTTACTGATATATTGTACATAACCTCTAGTGTATGTGATGACGTCCGATATTTACTGATATATTGTACATAACCTCTAGTCTATGTGATGACGTCCGGTATTTACCGCTATATTGTACATAACCTCTAGTGTATGTGATGACATCCGATATTTACTGATATATTGTACATAACCTCTAGTCTATGTGATGACATCCGATATATTGTACATAACCTCTAGTCTATGTGATGACATCCGATATTTACTGATACATTGTACATAACCTCTAGTCTATGTGATGACATCCGATATTTACTGCTATATTGTACATAACCTCTAGTCTATGTGATGACATCCGATATTTACTGCTATATTGTACATAACCTCTAGTCTATGTGATGACATCCGATATTTGCTGCTATATTGTACATAACCTCTAGTCTATGTGATGACATCCGATATTTACTGCTAGTATGTACATAACCTCTAGTCTATGTGATGACATCCGATATTTACTGCTATATTGTACATAACCTCTAGTCTATGTGATGACATCCGATATTTACTGCTATATTATACATAACCTCTAGTCTATGTGATGATATCCGATATTTACTGCTATATTATACATAACCTCTAGTCTATGTGATGACATCCGATATTTACTGCTATATTATACATAACCTCTAGTCTATGTGATGACATCCGATATTTACTGATATATTGTATATCTGTATTTGGAATTGCTTTTGTGAAACACGACTGTCACTTAAATCCATCATTTATATATTTGTATAAGTTACATTTTGATGAATTTTCAAAAAATGCATTCATTCTTGTTATTAATTCAGCGCTTGGGATTGGGCAGATTTATCAGAGACTATGCTTACTGTGCTATTGTCTATAGCTCGTAGGTCGATGGTGCGATGTTGATGGTGCAAGAGTGACTATCGTCCTCACACGTCATCTATCTACATTCTGCGTGTAGCTCTTCTAATAACTAAGATGGACACACCAGTACTTTTCTGGGAAGGAGGCATCATGTCCAGTACTATTTAAATGAGACACACGGCGGATTTTCACACACCAGTCTAGATGTAATGTGGTTTTCTTTCATTCGTAATACTATAGAAATGTTTCAATATTTATTACTTACGTATCAAAACCTCCACCTCAACAATATTACCTTACAATAAGTATATCAAATATACAAGAATGAATTAGATATATGTCTTATCATAAACCATAAACAATATATATGAATCATGTGTCATATGTAGTACGTGTCTTACACACACATCATCATCTGTAGTGCAAGTATCACACACCAAATACATAACATTTATCATATAAAGCATGTGTATCATATACCAAATACATTACATCTATCATATAAAGCATGTGTATCATATACCATATACAGTATGTATATTATACTGAAAGATTATCATTCACAATAGCACAATGAATATACATTTCAATGATAAACTGTCAAACATCATTAAATATATACACTAGTAATACAAAAACAAACGTTGGCAACAAACAGGTCAGTCTCGATCTCGTACACCGACGCCAATTATTTTGGTGAATTATTGCAATAAAGAACACTATTGTAATATTTAGTAAAGTTATTGAAAATAATTTCACAAATACGAAAATATTGATATAGAGAGAATATTGAGTATCAATATAAAATGCAAAGAAAAAAAAAAAGAGAGAAAAAACCCGACAGCAACATGCATTTTGGAACTGCAGTTAATTGAAGGGAAAATTCAAACCTATATGTAAATACCTATCATTAACGCAAATACATTTCATCATTCAAATAAAAATCACACAGCTAGCATCACAATAAAACCTTTGTAACAAATCGAGGCTCAGTAGCCAAAATCTGTCACCATCAAAATAGAGGTCTGACGGAAGTCAATATATCTCGGCAGCCAGAATTGTTCTAATGTCTTCTCTTATGAATAGCTGAAAACTTTTAAAGCCTTTGACATACGTCATGAAAGACAAAATAATAGCAATAAAAAATGAACATATCAATATTTCTAATTCTGTCTACCTTTGTGATCATGAATTATGATTATCTTAATATTCTATCTTCCTAGAATTATCAATCAGGTATTGTGCTATGAAATTTGAACGATTCAACATGGAAGAGTTGATGGACAGATACGTTGTCCGAACATCACATCAATGTCTCCAAGATGAAAGACCTTTATTGTTTTCACTGCGTCTGTCTGTCAATCCATCCTTATAATCATGAACTCTATATCTCCTATGATATGTTTTGGACTACAAAGAAATTTTACACCATGGTTTACCATTGCCAAAGCATTGGCATAATGGTGCTTACTAATAGGAAAGAATGACTCTTATCTACGACCTTGCCCTTGGTAAAGGTCAATGGAATATAAAGTATGACACTGTTTATAAAGATCATCACCCTCGTTAATTTACAATGTAACACGCCTCGCGCCCCTTGATGATTAGTAAGACTTCTGGTGTATCTATATTTCGTATAATCTGATCTAGACAGGTAGAGAAGAGGTTAATCATTGTAACACCTTCTACAGCTAACAATAAGCATTTCAAATTTTGTTTTCGCTGGGCTTTTCTTCACAATATATTCAGAATGATACTTTCTATCATACATGTGTTAGTCTATGTCTATGAAAGGCGAATTCTGTTTGTAATTTTGAAAGGTTTTATTTTGATCATGCAGCTATTTTGCAGAAGACACTGGTATATGGGGGGGGGGGGGGGGGGCATGTGGGACGCATGCCCCATTAAGATATTCAAAGTTAAGGATTTTATGTACTTAAAATGGAACAATTAATTACCTTTGAAATTTAAAATTTTCTCCTAGACATAACATCTCGCATTGACTTTTTGTGAGTTACAACGTATTGCAGGCCATTCACCTACAGTCATATGCATGCACCTTCAAATAAAAATCATCCACCCGAATAATATAAACCACATCTAAAAACACTAGTTTTATTGTACATATAGTCTAAACACTACCATCTTTCTCCACAAAGTTGAACCTTCATAAAAAAAAAACTATATATCAGCGAAATATCTACTAGCACTAACCATTCACTAGCATAACAGACTTAACACATCACAAATACCAGTCATCTAACAACACTCACCCTTCACCAATACAACAGATTTACCACATTACAAATACCAACCATCTAACAACACTCACCCCTCACCAATACAACAGATCTACCACATCACAAATACCTACCATCTAACAACACTCACCCCTCACCAATACAACAGATTTACCACATCACAAATACCGACCATCTAACAACACTCACCCCTCACCAATACAACAGATTTACCACATCACAAATACCTACCATCTAACAACACTCACCCCTCACCAATACAACAGATTTACCACATTACAAATACCTACCATCTAACAACACTCACCCCTCACCATTACAACAGATTTACCACATTACAAATACTAACAACACTCACCCCTCACCAATACAACAGATTTACCACATCATAAATTCCGACCATCTAACAACACTCACCCCTCACCAATACAACAGATTTACCACATTACAAATACTAACCATCTAACAACACTCACCCCTCACCAATACAACAGATTTACCACATCACAAATACCGACCATCTAACAACACTCACCCCTCACCAATACAACAGATTTACCACATTACAAATACTAACAACACTCACCCCTCACCAATACAACAGATTTACCACATTACAAATACTAACCATCTAACAACACTCACCCCTCACCAATACAACAGATTTACCACATCACAAATACCGACCATCTAACAACACTCACCCCTCACCAATACAACAGATTTACCACATCACAAATACCTACCATCTAACAACACTCACCCCTCACCAATACAACAGATTTACCACATTACAAATACTAACAACACTCACCCCTCACCAATACAACAGATTTACCACATCACAAAAACCAACTACACTAAACCTTCACCAATACAACAGATTTACCACATCACAAATATCGACCATCTAACAACACTCACCCCTCACCAATACAACAGATCTACCACATCACAAATACCAACCATCTAACAACACTCACCCCTCACCAATACAACAGATTTACCACATCACAAATACCTACCATCTAACAACATTCACCCCTCACCAATACAACAGATTTACCACATCACAAATGCCAACTACACTAAACCTTCTCAAATACAACAAACTTCTTTACGAATTCAACACTTACCACATAATCAAACAACAATTATAATTTACCAAAAACCTTACATTCTTACATCGGAAAGACATTCATAAAAACATAAAGATGAACACCAGCCGTACACAGCTCATTGATAGATTGTAGAATTAGATCCACCGTTAACTGATCTTCTGGGAGCAAAACGACACTTGTCATGATCAATACAGAATCCACTTCCCTATTCTATGAAATGATGAATATAATCTAAAATCGGTTGTACCATACCAACTGAAATTCTGTAGTATGTACTTAGAAACTGCCGTATTCTAAAACAACACATTCATATATACATAAAACATCCTGTACTCGCATTATAAATTCGTATTTTCTTGAGACCTTTCCCATATTAAACTAAACATTTACTCTGCAAGACTTTGTGCAGTCTCGTAGACTTCGAGCTAAAGGGAGCCATTTGTATTTTTATAATCAAGAATATAGTGCATAGTAAGCAGATATTGCATATGATTATCATTTCAAAATGTATTGTTTTACCCGCATAACACAGAGATTAACACATGACATTTTGTGCACGTCGTGGTATGATTCATATATACCGTACATTGACAACGGCTGCTTTTAAAATTAAAAAACCTCCTGACCGTCAGTCCCATCTCTCAGATCAACACGAAAATAAATATTGACTAATTTCTACAGTTTGACCTGGTGTGTACATACAGTATGTAAATGGCATTTTTGCATTTGATCAACATCACAAATCTAATATCGTCAAAAATTATATACTGTTGGTATATTACAATATCTGTACAATATTAGACGTCTCCAGTGAAAACATTTGAATTTCCATGGAAGCTCTTGAAACTCAGCACTGGTATTTGTTCTGTTGGAATTTGGCACATAGTTGCCAGTTTGGCAAGAACCAGCATCAATAAGGGTTTAAACCATGCAAAAGCCATTGACTTTTCATCATTACGATACCTGAGTCAGTTTGCGTCATTTCCGGTCGTCTGTTAAAAGTTTAGCCGTCGGTAAATTACCATCACTGACGTCAACTTCAAAGTCGTCTGCTTCCTTTTCTCCAGATTCGACATGGTTATAACTAGAGTAAAACTTCCTTCCATAATCTACCTTGTCGTCCCATCTCCGATACTTTCTTGATTTGGCGGCTTTCTTCTTTTTTACCACAACTATTATCACGATTAGTAAAATTAGTGCCCCAGCTCCACTACAAACCCCAATTACTGTCCTCTTATCGACATGACTCAACATTTCTTTTATTTTTTGACCGGTGCCTATAGATTTGTTCCTTCCTGGGGTATTGCCAGGACTGTGATCGGGCGGGGACGGGTTTACCTCGTTGTGTTTTATCTGTTCTTTCTCTTTCTCCTTAATATTTTCGATTTTCTGAGTAACTTCATGCGATAACTTTTGTTGCTTAAATGGTCCGTGGCTCTCTTGAACAACCATAATTGAATCAATCACTTGTTTTGTTAACAAATTATATTGTTCCCAATACAGATGGGATTCGTTCAGGATTTTCAGTTTACCAATACTGTTTAGAGATTCATTTGTGTTTGCAAAGGCAGACCATTCTCCTACAAAACAATTATAACATTAGTAAGTGACGCTTAGATTAATGAACAAAATTACAACCTCATCTTGAAAGCGTTTCTTGAACAATAGAGAGTGTGTCTATTGTTGGATTTTAGAAATTAAAGAAATTTACTATCGATCTAACAGCGTGTCACTTCACTTGATCGAGCGTGCAAACGTCTCATAGATTTCTTAATGACCTATCACATTGAAAGAATGGCATGGCGTGGTCATTCAAACTTACTTTTATTGAAACCATACGGCCGATTAGCGAATGAAATTTACATAAGTGGCACGCTGTTATTGGACGATAGTAAAATCAATCAATCAGATGGTTCGTTCTTGTATCAAAGTTTAGTTTACAAGTATATGTAGTCATTGACAGACCACGTGTTGTTGTTTACCACAGAATGGTGTGATAAGATTCTCGTAAACAGCCATTCAATCCGATTGGTCAGTTCTACCGGTGGTATGGTCGGGTACTGTGTTTGATATCTAAATAGTGTTCATTTCATTGAAACCAAATGACCAGTTGATGAGTAATATGGACCTAGTTCGATCATCAACCATAGTAGATGACTTCCGAAACTTAATTGAGCATGCCTAGCTTGCTTCCGGACCTTCTGTGCGTATGTCTGGTTACTAAAGTTTCACCATTCTGGCTGTTTGGTAGACCAGACATACGCAGTAACACCTCTTCCAGTTTCGACCATAGGCAGTTCGATCGTACTATGGTTCAACTCTAGTTACTATAGTTGATGATCAAACTAGGTCATGGTAATCGTAGTATGAAAATCTCACACGCTCAGTGAAGCGAACTGTCATGCTGTTGTCTGAATGATAATACTTGTTTTTGTAGCTATATGTAGTTTGGTTGTGGCATGGAATTGCCTGTGCATTGGTAGAGAATCACAAAGTCTGTCATGAACGAACTTTCATCATAAAACTTAATTTTTTTCCAAAATTCGACACGATGTTTTCTTATTATCATAATAGAATTGAAGCTGTCCTAACTACTCTGATAGTCCAATACTTCACCTAACCGGGGCAAATATTCAAAATACTGTGTTTTGAGTACTACGCACATTCATCATTGCTTCAGTTACCGTGATATTGAAATGCATCAATGTGTCACGCAGAGTACCCCTCCTACGGAACGATGAAAAATTATATTTCTTCTAAAGACAATTTCCCGCTGTGAGTCATTCCAAATCATTAAAATTCTTAACTAGATGTCTTTTTTAAAAATATGTGTTGGTTTAAAAGTTGCATATTAGTAACAATGAAGATGATTTCAGATTGCAGTATATGAAGTGGTTTCATATTACTTGAATGCTACAACGGAAACCCATGACAAATCACCAGGTACCATGGGTGCTTCTATTTCAATGACTATTTCTACTAACAATTACCTCTTTGGGCTTTTTCTGGATCTCGCTTATATTTGCTTCCTGCTGCTCCAGATATCAGCTGGACAGGCGCCTGGGGATTAGTATAGTTCTTGCTCAATACCACCCCTTTGTACTGGGGCCACAGTCGCTCGTAGGAGTGTTCATGTGCTTGAAGAACTATATCGACTCCATATTTGTAGAATATGTCCTCCAATCTACATTTAAGATTAGTGAAATTACTGGAATTTAGAACAGTACGTAGCGGCTCTTCCAAACAAATGGATATTACATTATAAAAATCAAAAGATGACTTTCTTAATACCAATTTCATTCATGGTGGGAAAATGAAATGAAATTCGCCAAATAATGAACCGCATGGTTGCCTTTCCCGTCACTATATGATCAGTAGATGACACACAATATGATTGACTCAGTACTCACCCCGCCCGAACCTTGGAGGTGGGCTTTGTACAATCGTCCGCGTCACTATTGGAGCAGTACATAGGACGATGACCTAAGGCTATGACCCAGGGACGGCGTTTTCTGTTGTCGTTTGCCTGTTTTAGATCCGCCATTAACCAGTTCTGCTGTTGGGCTATGTGTTGTCCGTCAGCTATGAAGAACACCTCTGTGGAATAACTGGAAAAGAACCCATCAGTCAATGCTATACAATCCAGCATGACTTCAAGTGCAATTTTGAAATAAACTAACAGTTATATTTAGAAACTTACATTTCTAATGTTTTCGCCTTTGATGTCTTTTCAAATTGTAATGATAGTCATTACCTCATGAATGCGCCAATGTTGTGAACAATGCGCGTATGAATCTTGATAAATATAGTACGTCTAACGACTGAGGATTCCGACAGAAATGAAAGTATGATAAAAAATAATTTTCATTAAAAAAAATAATACATCCGTGTATGAACGACAACGCTTCACGCCGGCACAGTTTTCATGAAGCGCTAACTGTATACCCTCATGTATTTTCAAAAATTAAATTTATTTCTTAAAAGTAAATTCCCCCAACATAAATTCGCGAACGGCATTTGTTATTGAAAACAAATCATGTGTCCAACTTGCATATTGGGTTTTACATATTTTCAAAGTAAAACATTATACAAGGAATTCAGAGATTTAAAATGTAAACAGATAAAAATCCTCGGTTGCCTGAATACGCCATTCAAGCACATTGCTCTCGATCTCTGGATCTCTTCAGATTCAGACCTTTCATAAACATTTAAAAGCAGATTTCTATTCAATAATCATCTGTGTACCTGGACATATGATTGATTTCTATTCAATAATTATCTGTGTACCTGGAAATATGATTGATTTCTATTTAATAATTATCTGTGTACCTGATGAAGTGCACAAGCCCCACGTCGATGCTATACCACATCTTGTTCATTGGGATTGGCCACTCCGTGCCTGGTGTAGAAAACCGATATCGGTAGTGGGAGAAACTTCCTCCGTCCATCTCTTTAAGAGTAAAACAGTCTTTAAACATTTGTAAATCGATAGTTTTTTTTTAAAAATTTTATACTTCGTGAACAAGAGGCTTAACGGGCACTTGAGGAACACACATAAACAATTAATTAGAAGTGATGGATGTTGATGACGCAAGAGTTTATTTATCAAAATATGTTAAGAGGATGTTATCAGTTTTTGTGATCATGGATCAAAGTCATGACTCAATGTCTCAAGAACTTTTAACCAGTGATATTGATTTTAATTAAGCACGTGTCTTTGATTCATTGTTGGACCACACGAACCCTTTATGCCAAGTATGAGCTTTTAAATACTCTCCATAACAAACTTATTGTTCAGAGAAAAGTCTTTATGCCATTAGTTGAGGAACAAGGCATACTGGCTGTCCATAAGCAAACTACCCGTAGTATGTTACTCTATTACAAAGGTGTGTCCTGCCACAAAGTTTGTAGTACACCTTGTCACTTGTAACCTTGACCTTCATCAAATGACTTTGACTCAAGGCAATGCGTCTAGTCTTGCAAAACAAATCTTATTCTAGGTGGTAACCTTTGCTCAATGTTGAGCGTGAGGTTTTAGTGTTTTTCCATTACACGTTATGGCTAGACAAAAGTGGAATGAAAAGATAGAAGTTCAACAGATAGACGAACACACATACATGTACGTACATGGTATTTTCTATACATCATCCAAACTTAGTTTGCGTGGCCTATTGACTGTGCATCTAGTTTGTCTAGTAGATGTTGAACTCCTGACCCATAGGTTTCAGAATTTTGGTAGAAGTATCTATGTTTAACTATGCAAGTATCTATGTTCATTATAAGTATGCACTCAGTTTGCTGCATGTTCTGCAGTAAAGAGGATGCCTTTTTTCTATATGACCTATTTAGCCCCGCTCTGAGGCCTGAACCTTAGGTTATAAATATCGGAATTCTGGTAAAGGTATAGTAGTTTGATAACTTAGCACTCAATTCTACAAAAGATATTACATCACTCCAAAGGAGCAGTTTAACAATTTTGTTCTACTTCTAAGAAGAGCAACAATTTTAGTATGAAATGAACTAGTTGTATTTGAGAAAAGGTTGATAATTTTCAAAAATCAACAACAGCAACGGGTGGCATTTCACCTGAGTGACTTAAAATCAAACTCTTGTTGAGATAAACCGCCGACCTATAGCCTTACCGTGATTTCCTGGAGCCGTCATATACTGCACTCTAGCGGAAAAGTCCTCTATTAAACGGAGAAATGTGTCTCCTCTCTGAAGATAAATCCCATGCATTTCAGTATTGGTGAGTTACATTCTAATACACCATAAAATGACAGTCGCATTTCTTAATGGTCATTAACATTCTAAGACCCGTGCAAAGCTACACAGAACCATATTCATTGTTACCCAACAAGGCCGAAACCCATTCACAGAGGAATGTCCATAACATCCTCGACCAAAAACTGAGTAAAACTTCAAGTGACCATGCTGGGAAAGTTCGATTATCAGTTTAACTCATTGGATCATTAAGCTAAGGAACTCCACTTAACTGATCAAAAAGTTCTAAGACTGGCACTATAGATTTATAGTAAAACTACATATCAGTGGTGTCTACGAAATTTATTCTGTGTAAGCAATTTTAGTACGAGACTGCGGCGCTGGAAACATGCGAGAATCATGATTTATCACTAAAGTTACAACTCGTCACGGCTTTTCAATATAGCATCCTCTGCATGCTAAAGCTAAAGAGTGCACTTGTAATAATACACTGTACTTGATTGGTTATTTGTTTATTCTACGTCCTGTCGTTAATTTTTTACTCATATTGAGACGTCACCAGCTGTAGGTGAAGTACCACAAAATTTAAATATATGCTTAGAACTAAGGGTCGTAGCAGTGAAGGTTCTTTAACGTGCCAACGATTGCTGCAATACGTTTTTAAGGTCATATATCATACTCTTACTTCTAAACGCCGAGCGTTTGGCGAAGGAACAATCACAAACTATGTTTACGTCTTAGGTTTAACATCTCCATATGAGTGAAAAATTCTCGAGTGGGACGTTAAACAATATACAACCAACCAACCAATGTCTTAGTTTTGGCATGGATGGGGCAATCGTAACTACTCGGCTATTTCCGTAACCGGTTACGGAAAAAGACGAGCGCGTGATCCGATTGATGGATGGGGCTCCAACTCAACAACGTCTCGGTTACGAAGCGAACGCTCCACCATTGAGCTACCTCGACCGATGCGTTACTTCATAATTTGATTATTGGACTATGATATATGGTTCATTAGCTGCAATAATGTATCCCTATCCGATTTTGTTTTTATTCTGACGTTTTCGGGATATGGCTACAATTTCATAGGATATCCATAATGGTGCAAAATAATGTTATGAATAACCGATAATAAGCTCCGTGTAATAGTCCCAAAGATTGTTTACACCAAAAGGAGTACCAACTTTGTGCATGGGCATGTCTAAAATAGATGTTTTTCATTATACATCATGTACAGCATGCATAATTCTTCGTCAGTTCCACCATGCTTGTTATCGCGAGATCTCGTAGGTGGATCTACTGAAAAACCTAGACATTGACAATCTGCACGAAAATGTAGTTACTCGAGCCACTCCGACAAAGAAAGGAAAATCATATGGTTGCAGAAAAAATTTACACTCCGCTGTTCGTTTTTCAACTTGATATGAAATCTAAACCATTTTGATACCGACGAAATAGCTTTCTCCTCCGTACTTGTCCATTGATGTAAAGACTACCCTATATGGCATATGCAAATAACTTGACAATCGGAAGTTGAAACTTCAGTACATCAAACATGGCGCACAAATATAAATCGAGAAATTGGAATATATCGAAATTGTTGAAAACGGTAGAATAGAGCCTCACAAATCGTAAGTTGCAGGTTATAAATTTACATAATGACTAAGAAACATAGAATATCATTTTATTTACGTAAAGAAAGTCAGCAAATGCTTAGAATGATCAAAAATGTTGCGGGAGTGAATCACTCCCGCATTTGCACCATTACAGAGATCCTAAGGAGTTGTAGACCTCTCCCAAATAAAAAAAATAATTTTAAAAAATCGGAGAGGGCTACATTATTACAGCTAATGGTTCATGTGTTCTATTATGGCCTTGTCTCATAACCTCTTGATCAGCTCTAGTAGATTTGAACTCGGTTAACATGATATTCTGCCTGTAATGTAATAACATGTATGATGATCCAAAACCGGCGATTTTGCAAGTGCATATGAAGCTTCATGCATGCATTTGCAGTACCACATGCAACCCTCCCTTGATATGACGTGGATAATAGATATGGATGTAAATGACTATGGTAATGCGACATTTAACTCCGGGCACGACAAAGTCAAATCTTTACTGCTACCCTTTACAACAGTGATATTGAGTGAAATCAGAATTTTTTGTCAGTATCTCACAGCTCGTGGGTGAACGTGCACATGCTTGTAGAATAATATAGGTCCTTTAAAGACGAAAATCCTTTCGGAGAATAGGTAGGTTTGCAATCCTACCAAAATCCTATCATTATTGTATGGTAGAAAATGTCGTATATGATAGAAAATATCATATAGGATAATACTTAAATGGGAGAAATTTCCCCAGAAGTTTTTATACTCGAGTAGAATAATTGCTGTAGTTTTATAACAACTGAAAAGGTATCTAAGGAAAGGTTACAAACGAACGCTAGTAAAGGTATGTAAGGAAAGGTTACAAACGAACGCTAGTAAAGGTATCTAAGGAAAGGTTACAAACCACGCTAGTAAAGTCTTGTTAGACCCCAAGTTTATTTGAGTTCTCAGCTAAGTAAAAGTAATCAAAAATATTTTCAAAAAATATAAGAAATTTTTAATTTTTTACGATCTTACCACTTCAAGTATGTGATATTTCATCGTAACGTGATTGATTGAAAATAATGGTATTCATCCCATTAGGATTTTTTCCCCATAGGATAACGAGATTTTTTCTTTCGGAATCCATAGGATAACGAGATTTTGGTAGAACTAAAATCTTGCAAATTTCCTAAAGGGTTTTCGTCTTACTGTAGCGTTGACCTATACAGCAGCTAGTCTCACCTTTGAATCACACAGATCCGAAGAAGAATCATTTTTGTGTGTGTCATTTATTTGCTAGATAGTGGTGAAAAATGATAAAAAATGGTATTTTATGTAAAATATATTGAACATAACGATACTCAAAAGTGGTGACATCGAAGACTTCAATGGAGAGTTAATGTACAGTACTGACAGGGTGTTCTCAAGGTGAATAACTTATTTTCGTGGTTGAGAATAAATTTTAAGCACGTCGATGGGGATTTGATTATTGCAGATAAATTCATGGGTATATACAGATCCCCAATCCCCTCACCCCAAAAAACTATGAAAATTGTACTCCCAAAGATTTGTTATGGCATTTTAGCACTCAAGGGTATTTTAGCATGACAACCTGTAGATTTTGAATCAAAACCCATTAGTACATATATGTATTCAACATTTACAACTTGACACCAACAACAATCTTTGAATCTAACTGTTTTTCTTCAGAGAATTCGGTAATTGGGCAGATTATGCCTTATTGAAAAAGAGCAATCGAAGGGGCAGGGAATTGAACCAAAACTAAGTCAATATAACATAATCACGGATGGAAGTTCGCACAAATTAGCAAACGCTGAGTATAATGACAGCAGTGACAACTTTTTTAAGCAGGTGTAACTGCGTGTTATTTACAGACCTTCATACATATCATCAACATAGGATTTTATTGATGATGCAACATATTGAAGATAATGAGAACGTAGAGACACCCAGGAAGTTAATTCTTTCCACTAATTTATCGGAATTTCAAGTACATAAATTAGCTAAAAATAATTACTTTTACTGCAGACCAATTTTTCATTGTTCTACTACTATACATTTTTTATATACGAATGAAGATCAGGATGTATATGTAACAAATTCACCATATTTTTTGCTGGAAAGACGATATAATTGTGGTTTTACGGTAAATCTTTTCCTTCCTAAAATCCTCATTATAGTATATTGTATGAATTGTTTTACCTCTGTGAAAATTTCTATTATGTCTCCATGATCAAAGAGATTATTTTTCAATCAGATTACTTGCAAACAAACGCTTTGGTAGCCATTGAATAAGAATAATATTTGTTGATAAGCTCATTCACTGCTTGAGAGAGAGAGAGAGAGAGAGAGAGGTGTCACACACTTTTCCTCCATCATCCTCCATATTGTAAGCGAAATCACCGACATGAAAAATTGCCGTATATCTCCCTGATAAGGCCTCTTTTTCAAGAGCAGGAACAGCATGCGACTCGATGCCCAGGTCACCATACACCAAAAATTCCGGATGCCAGTCCTAGAAGATATGTTGATGTACTATAATACAGAAACACTATACAGTAACATTGTAAGTAAGGTCGTTATATGCGTCTAGTCCCTGTATTCAAATTACATGTGTAATAAGTTTGAAAAAGGATTGCAGCAAGGTTATCCATTTTAACTATTCCTTTATACACACATACAAATTTAGTTTGGGGGTTTCTGATTTATAATGTGTTATCTAATTTGAGACAAATTGATTAACAATTGTCATTGCGTTGTCGTTTTTTTTTGGGTACTTTTCAGAGAAAAGAATTGCGTACGTTCCCAGATGGTGGTGTTTTGAAGTAGAAGGGTCCACTGCTGATCCCGTTACTAATTGGTCTGTAGAAATACGTCAAGGAATTATCCAAGTCCTGTGATAATAAAATAAACTTGATAAATGTGTTCACAAGAGGCTTAAATTTATCGGAATTCATTGTGTATATGTAAATTGTAAAGTTACTCACTTTAACTACTACTCTGTGGAGGTAGTGTTTTCCACTAGGATTTGTTTCTATAAACAGCTTTGTTTCTCCAGATGTTGTGAGTGACAAGTTCCATGGTCCGGGACCATATTCCACCGACGTGGAGCAATTACCAACTGTCGACCAAATGACCACAACATCTGACACCTTGTTGCCAAACGCAATATGGACTTCTTCAGGGTGACATCGTGCTAGACAAAAACAACAAAATAATGACTTTATTGTATCAGTTTCAGTTCAAAAACAGGCATTATTAACAGTGCTAGTATATATGTACATCTCTATAAACCTATACTATAGGCCGATTATAGCCATGGGAATCATAATTAGCAAAGAGTTTGATTTTGAATATCATTGTGAAATTGACAGAGATCCGTTTTAAAATGACTCTTCCTATATACTCTGATATGTAAAAGTATACACCTCTAATGCATGTGTAGATCCAACCCAGCCACAGAACAAAACAGGATTTAATTGGTGTTTGTACTTCTCATTTTGATTGGTTGTTGCCAAGGTTTCCTTAGAATTTTCTATATGCAGATAATTGAATTCTGCACTATACAACATCTTTTTAGACTTGCATATTATTAGTATTATAGGTGGTTAAATCTTTATAGTTTCTTTACCATCATTTTAACATGACTTTTTCAAGTGTATAATTGTATATTTATTTCAACTATTGTATTTTATATCATTTGATTGTACGGCGTGGAACTTTTTTCATGCACATCATGTTTTAGATTTTAGTAATTTTACTTCACATTATTGATGTTTTTCTAGCTTTGTTTTGATATTATCTGTCTTAATGCTATTATAATTTCCCTTTACTACGTTTAGAACATGCTGTATCATTTTTATTGTGTGCAACGCTTTAGAGTGGTTATTTATAGTCATATAGGGCGCTATATCAATAAATATTATTATTATTATTATCACAGACACCTGACATTAATTCTGTACTATACAATATCACAGACACCTGACATTAATTCTGTACTATACAATATCACAGGCACCTGACATTAATTATGCACTATACAATATCACAGGCACCTGACATTAATTCTGCACTATACAATATCACAGGCACCTGACGTTAATTCTGCACTACAGAATACCACAGACGCCTGACATTGATTCTGTACTATACAATATCACAGACATCTGACATTAATTCTGCACTATACAATATCACAGGCACCTGACGTTAATTCTGCACTATACAATATCACAGACACCTGACATTAATTCTGCACTATACAATATCACAGGCACCTGACGTTAATTCTGCACTACAGAATACCACAGACGCCTGACATTGATTCTGTACTATACAATATCACAGACATCTGACATTAATTCTGCACTATACAATATCACAGGCACCTGACGTTAATTCTGCACTATACAATATCACAGACACCTGACATTAATTCTGCACTATACAATATCACAGGCACCTGACGTTAATTCTGCATTCTGCACTATACAATATCACAGGCACCTGACATTTGGACCCACACTCTCTTTGATCACCCCCCTTTTTATATGCAAAACAGATATAATTAAAAAAAGTTCCAGCAAATTCTTGGACTTTATATCTATTTTTCAATTCACAATTCCATTTTGCGATTAATTTCCTTACACTTTTACGTTACACAGGTTTATGGGATTAAATATATAAATCTGTGCATCTTCAAAGTTTGATAAAAACACAGAATGGCGCTGGGAAGAAAACAAATAGACAAAATACACGAATTGACTGGGAGTATTGTCAACAACAAGGGAACAGCTGGACTGGGTGTGGCCAGAACGGCCCAGAACAAAATGCGTTGGTGAGAGTCGTTGATGTCCTACGTTTCATAGGGAGCGATGGACAAAAGTAAGTAACTAGGTATTTCTTATTAGTTTGCACGGGGAGGGGTGAATCAAAGGAAGTGCATGTTCATACATCAGGTGCCTGTGTACAATATTAGAGGTTGCTTTCATTGTTATAAGTAATTGTAGTTTTGTTATATTTTTAATGATTGCTTATACTGTACCACACTGTGGCCTTATCCTGGCACCAGGGTTCATTGTTAGGAGGAGGATTACTTTCATTTTTGAAGGAATCAAGAAATTCTTAATTTCACCGCTATTCCTGTTTAAAACTTTGACCCATATCCTTACCTTAATTGTCATAATTTGGACAAACTGGAATCTACGCCATTTGAGGATCCTTGCATATTGTTTTGACAAACACTTTTGGGACTCTATTGTTCACGTGAACATGGGAAACATGAAATCATTATGTCAGTTCTTGAAAGTCAGAGGAAAATATCTAAAAATTTCTGATTTATAAAGTTGTGCTACCATTACGTGCTCTTTGACGACGCGACGGTGCGTTGTGTTGGTACGAAGTCGACGGTGTGGTCAACCGTTCGTTGTGCAGTTGTGTTTACGCGAAGACATGTACCGTGGCAGTGTGACGACGCGTTGTGTACAGTTGTATATAGGCGTGTTCTGTAACAGCGCGACGGCGCGTCGTGTACAGATGTGTCGGGGTGTTGTGTGACGGTGTGAGGGCGAGTTGTGTACAGATGTGTCGGCGTGTTGTGTGACAGGGTGTTCTGTTCTGTGACGGTGTGTTCTGTGACAGTGTGACGGCGTGTTCTGTGACGGTGTGTTCTGTGACAGTGTGACGGCAGGTTCTGTGATGGCGTGTTGTGTACAGATGTGTCGGCGTGTTGTGTGACAGTGCGACGGCGCGTTGTGTACAGTTGTATGGGCGTGTTCTATGACAGTGTGACGGCGCGTTGTGTACAGATGTGTCAGCCTGTTCTGTGACAGCGCGCGGCTGCAAGTGGTATTATCGGCACACCATAGTATAGCATGCTATTGTAAAGTTAATGAACTATAAACGTTTGCACACGACAACTAGTATCGCTGTAACAAATTTCGATCTAATCTTGGACATTTGTAACCAGCAGACTGTGGCATGCCCCGAAGCAAGCATTGATAGCGACATTTAGCTTTATTGTACGTGTATATCTCCATATATGGACAATACACGCTGTATTCAACCATAGCTGATTGAGGTGGTCTTTCTTATCATATGTTCACTTGTTGAAAGAAGCAAATGCAGCTTAAGTCGAGGTCAAAAAAAAGCGTTAGTGGAAGTTTAGATAGGCATAGACTTAAAATAGGGGGGGGGGGGGGGGGTCAAGTTCCTAGGGTACAGGCAGGTTTAATCATTTCACCGTCTATTCATGAAATTGATTTATTAACACATTATATGTTCAACAACCGATAATATTAAGCCCGGGTAACGTATCATCTTTCTACTCATGACGAACAAGATACTCGTACAAGCAACAGTTGTTATCGACCCAATTGGCAATGAATATACTTGCCATAATATCTAATTCTTTGTTGTTTCTAATTTAGATGACCTGATCTACAGTTCTCCATTGAAGTCAAACGTTTAGCAATAATAGTGAAACTCCTCGTTTCGCTCAGTGGATGTACCATTTTCGTTAACGAAAGAGCTTACAGAGTTATTTAGACAAAATTGCGAGTTACTGTGCAAAGGAAATTAATTATGTACTTCTTCCTTCAGTTTTTTTTTAAGTGTTCATTGCACGTAACAGTAATCGACAATAGACAATTCCGACTCTTTACTCAGCTGATCCGTTAATCGACAATCTTTACTCAGCTGATCCGTTAATCGACAATCTTTACTCAGCTGATCGACGCGGATTTCAATTCTTAATACTTACAGAAAACTCTGTTATGTGTACAATAATGTAGTATATATATATTCTAATCAGTCTTTAGGAGTCGAAAGCAAAAACACATACAATGTATGTTGTGCGTAAAAACACATAGATACATCACCATCTCTCTCTCTCTCTCTCTCTCTCTCTCTCTCTCTCTCTCTCTCTCTCATTTGACTGTCTCATTACATAGATTGTTAAAACACCGAACATCATCAGTTCCAGAAGTTAACAGATAACATATGCAAGAAACTGTGTGCCTTACCTTCGTCCTCGTGGAAGAGAGACTGTACCCCCGAACCACCCCAGACATATAACATCCACAACAATACCACAGACGACATGACGCACTATGGGGACTTGGACTACTGCTGTCCCTCGTGTTCACGAGTTTTACCAGCTGTTACACAGTATTAACTATATCGATTTTTGCGATAGCTGTCTCTACCGGAACACGTGATATAGTAGTCGGATCGTATAAAACCCTGCATTTCTATAAAATACAATTTACCTTTAAAAAAATCAATACAATTTAAAATTGAAACGGAGATTCTAAATTCATATTGCTTACGGATATATTTAGTTTATTTAAATCATTGTGTGTATACATATGTCCTGCAACACTGATCAAGCATATTACGGACATTGATACGCTGTTTTGAAGGCCTGGGACTGTACCTGGGACAGTGTGCCTCATTTCCATATATTTCTTTGAAACCCATCAATATATTCAAGAGACTTAATTACTTGACGACGGACTTTTCATATGTAAACCAACTGTGCTTAGCGGCAAGGGGGGGGGGGGGGTCGAAGTCTTTTAGTTTATTTTTAGATGATGAATTGATACCAACATAAACCATAACAAGTGTATGATTTTAATATTTTGTGTGTGATACTTTTAAACCGGCCATGGAGAACACATTGTCAAACAATCATCAAATACTAATAGATTGCGGGGTTGGTTGGAGGGATGGTTTCCAGTTCCTAGGCGAAATACATCACCATTGTATCAACATGATTACATGTATTTAGACATCTAGATTTGGCGATAGAATTTTCTTAAAAATTTGCATTACCTTATTGTTTTCTTTGGAATAAAAAAAAATCCCTCAGATGAAGATGATATTGCATCCAGGGAACTTTTGAAAACCAACAGAACGCCTATCTTCCCTTCGGAAATGAAATGTATAATTTACGAGACATTTGATACTCGTATACAGAAGATATTTCTAACAGCAGAACAACTGCATCTTACAATTGCAAATCAGTGTACAGGTGTGAATGTCACGGGTCCTCGGAGATGACCTTAAAAACGGATGACCCTTGTCACAGTAGGTGTGGCACGTTAAAGAACCCTCACTGCTCAATGGCCATAAGCGCCGAACATCGGCCTAATTTGAAGCCCTTCACCAGTCTTGGTGACGTCTCCATATGAGTGAAAAATTCTCGAGCGAAACGTTAAGCAAGATACAATCAATCAATCAATCGTTTATTCCCGAACTTCAGCAATACATTATTGTTTCAGTTTGTGTTGAAAACATGACATTATTATTTTGTCATGTGGAATAAGTATATAGAGGCTATGCTTGTCCACGTCTCTAAAGAGAAGAAGTAATATACTACCTGAAATCAATCTTTTCTAGGCTTGATTTAAACACTATACGTGCACAAGTTTGATGTTAAGGCGATGAAATCTGTCTTCAAAGTAAACTATATCATTTTTCATTTTGCTACTGTGCACTTTATTGATGAATCCACAGGGGTGCGTCACGAAATTTGTGTCTTATTAAAATTTGACACCGTCTATTTGTGTAAGTGTCAATCGTGACGAGTCCCTGTGATGAATCTTGTAGATTCAAAAGATTGATAACTATGCATTGTTTGTGTATCATAAACATGTATTATATCTTAACTTTACATTTTGTTATGATTTCTTTGCATGATATTCATTTATATTTGAGGAATTAGTAAGTTATCTGAACTTGTTTCCGATCCTTTTTAATAAAGATATACATTTCATTTGTGAATTTCGCGCTTCATGAAAAGTATGCCGGAGAAGATCTGCAATTCATACCCTCATGTATTTTCTTTATTTATTTCTGATATTTACATTCTACTTTCATTTCTGTTCGAATTCCCATTATTATAGACGTATACTATATTTATGAAGATTCATATGCATATTGTTCACAACTGCATCGCATCCATGAGGAAATGACTATCAGTACAATTTGTATAGATATGAAAGGCAAAAACTTTGGAAATGTAAATACATGTAATTTAAACCATGTTCAAACAAGATATCAAAACTTTCTTATGCAAATCATATTGGTCATACGAAAAGTGCCAGAGGTATGTTGACTTTTTGACTTCTACCCAAGATAAATAGTTAAGAAGTGTATCTCCAAATTCTGAAAATTCTTATTCCCACTCAGTTAACTTTACAATTTTTAAAATTACTCTCTGGTCTCTCTCTCTCTCTCTCTCTCTCTCTCTCTCTCTCTCTCTCCTCTATCATGTGTGTAATCAGTCAAGAAAGAAAATGAATATGTATAGACTTCATATGTAAACGTAAAACTGTAATGAATATTGATGACTGATCAATTACTTTGTTAAAAGGGACTGATTCACGATTTCCCCCCAAATCTTGTTTTTCACTTTTAATGATCAAAATCTTCACCCAAAAAACAAAAAAACAAAAAACCAACAAAAAAACCCCAAAAATTAAGGTTATACATTATCACAGTTCTAAGCTCATTCTAGAGAGTTTATTATTTGTTTTGTAAACAAAGACTGTGCTATGTTAAATTATTGTTTACGAAATTTTCAAAAGAAATGGATATCATTCTAAGTTTATAATATCTATCGTATTTCAAGCATTCTTTAGGTAAAATGTATCATCTAAAAGTCGAAATTTGTTACTCTGCAAAATTATAAAATGCTTTATATTACAAAATTAGTATTTTACTGGTTTGTTTGTTTACATAAAAAGACTTGAGTCTTTGTTTAGATAACACAGAGTTAAGGTTAAAATATAACTTTTATTCTTCCATTCAGAAGGTTAAAATCTTGGCTGTCACCATTGAATGAGTTATATTTTTAATGTTTAACATCAAAAATGAAAAATGTTTTTTTTCCCTCAAGAATCGTGAACCAATCCCTTTAATTATGATTTATGTTATTGGTGTAGATTTTTAAGGACAAAAATAGATTAAATGAAACAAAATAAAAATCGTAATCTCAATTAAAACATAAAAAATATTTTAGAAATTTCTCCGTCAGTTTTAGATAAATGAAAATAACGATAGGTTATATAGTGTATAAAATTTTAAATAACACATACATGTATTCAAAATTTAATTTCAAATTAATAAGCTCTACTGCAAATGATCTATGATTATTATAAGTTCATGCACAGCTTGTACATATAAAAGAAGCAAGTTCCAAAAATTATATGAAAAATTTAGATCATGTGTTTTAAATCAATCATTATGAAAAATTTGGATCATGTGTTTTTAAAAATAAGTCACATTTTTTCATTGAGGACTAGGTAGACATCCATTTACAAAAATTTGAAAATTCTCCAACAATTGAAAAGAAAATGCTATATAGAATACATTCTTGATGCATAGTATTCGTTATTTTCACCTCATTCTTTATATATGCAAGAGATTAAGGGACAGATAACCCTGGAGATTTCATTTCGCACCTGCCCGCTTCCGGTTGAGTGTAACCTGCGCTTGACAGGCTGATGTGCCGTGTTACCTGAGCTGTAAAATGAAAGATGGAGGTGTCTTTTGGACTTTATATCTATTAATTATATTTTGAGGTGAGTCATTTCTTTGAGTGGGGAACTTTGCCTCTCAATGTTGAGAGATGTACCCAACCTAAGAATACGACACGCTAGGTACCATGCTCATGGACTGTAATCTGAGATCGGATCATCTGATCATGACAGGTCTTCACATTCTATGAAGGGACCCGGATATGTAAATAATAGATCTAGTCCTCGTGTACGGAAAGTCATTGGTTTGCCAGTAGAGAGTAGTGTATATGGATGTTCATGTTTGAAATTGAATTTCCCCCCAAGTGTAAGGAATATATTTTTAGGTATGCCATATTTTAACATACGTTATCAGCTGCTGATAAAAAGGTAAAACTGATTAGACTAGCAGGAAATACCTTTATTGGAAGTCTTAAATACTGTCAAACAGGCAAAGGTTAGTGAGTAGTTTGACTAAATGAGGAAACACAAAAGTGTTAAGGTTCAGTAGGACTATATGTGATTATAAACGGACATAAATGGAACCATTTATGTCTCTGTCATAGTTTAGTTAACTTCCTGGGTAGCAAGACTGAAGGTGGACAATGATAGTAGAATATTGGTTCGAACCGGATGGTCAGTTGGTATGTCAGTTGGTAGACCATTAAAACCCCTTTCACACATTCACGGATGAGATGCTAGATCATCCCGGATCATTAATTCGTGATGGTCCGGACGATCCGTCATCACCGTTTACAAACCATATATCATCCGGTGGCATCCAGGACCATCTGGCTTGGTCAAGCCAATCTGGAAAATGAAATTAAGAATGTTTAATTTTCCCCCGGATCATCCTGGAAGAGAATCATCCATATTGATCCATGAAGGTTCCATGTATCAACAGAAAGCTCCGTGATCACACCAGCACCAACTGGATATTTTTCAGAGATGTACGGGTAGCTACCGTACTTATCCATAGAGAAACCAACGTTTTACATGTCTGCATTGTGGTAAGACCATGTTGACACCAGCATTACGACATCACAGAACCCTAAGATGCTGGATCATCCTGGATGACCAGCTCCTGATCAGTGAATGTGTGAAAGGGGCTTATTAGTGTTTTCTGCTCAATATCTTAAAGAACTCTCTGCTTGACTGATATCTATCTTGTTATACTGGTAATTTCTCTGAAAGAGAAATGTCCCTTATTGATTTTGAGGTCACAAGGGTCAAACTGAACATAATAAGGTATTATCTGCTCAATAAACATCTTGGATGGATGATATGCAGTAACCTTGATAAAAGATAAAGTCTAAAAGTAAATTTCATTAGACTTGCATGCATGATATTCTTGGTTCAAATTTTATTTCATTTGGCTCATAATCTGTCTTGTAATTAATCCATATTATACATGTATTGACCTTTGGTAGGTGATGTATATTTGCATTAACCAATTGTATACAGTGTATTATAGGTAGGAGATCTAAGTCAAATTGGACATTTTTCCTAGAATCCTTGTACAAGTATTGATTTTGAGTAGGTAATGTCAGATATTTCTGCAGAATCCTTTTAATGTATTGATGAAGGGCAGTTACTATTATCAGACGTAACTGCAACATAGACAATGTAGTTCTAGAATTTTTCCTAAACTAAAGAGTCCTAGTACAAAATTTACTGAATTACTCTATGTATGTTGCAAACATTTTGTGTTTTGAAAGTTTGTATTTGAAATCACTGTGAGTTGTACTCTAGAGTTAATTTTTTACTTTTACCCAACAGTCATGAATTAATGGCATTTTCAACAGAATTGAGGTTGGTCCTTTAATACGCAAGTTTTGAGATGTGTCCAAGTTATTTCCCTTTTGAGAAGTCTCGTACACATTAAGGCGTGAAACAATGTGTTTACCTGCGGGAATGGGACAAATACCCATTACTGCATAAGTGAATGTCCTCGGTAAGTTTTTCATATGCATTTTCATCACCCGAATTTGATTGATACACAAACTAAGTAATTGATAAGTATTCAGGGAGTAATTAGATACATGAAATTCTTATTATATCACATTATTTTGTTGCTCGTAAGAACCATATCTGGATATTACTTTTAAATATGACATTGTTTTTATGTTTTCAGTTTTAAGTAAATCATTTCTTTCGATAGTAATCAATCTGATTAAAATCAGCTGCTGCTCCTCGATCCGCCCCATTAGCGACAACATAAAAATAAAGGAGCGGATCGAGGAGCTGATTTTAATCAGATTGGATAGTAATTTGTATTCACTTCATTTACATATTTAAACAGAAGTCGCTTTTAATACATTTTATCATCTTTCTCACTGACTGTAGGTCCACTCTGTCCCACTTAGGCATTCAAAGTACCACTAAATGTACCTACACAGAAGAGCTCTTATTTCGAAACTGGCATATTGAAAGATGAAGTGTATGACCACAGCTCAGTGCTACCTAGTTTATCTGTCTGGAAATAGTCACTAGGCATTCTGTCTGGAGATAGTCACTAAGCATTCTGTATGGAGATAGTCACTAGGCATTCTGTCTGGAGATAGTCACTAGGCATTCTGTCTGGAGATAGTCACTAGGCATTCTGCTTGATTTTCATTGTAAACCATCTGTAGAAATAAAATTTTCAGATTTGAAAGTGTGTTATTTACGGAGAAAGTTGATCTTTAAACTTAACACAACCTTTTTCTTTAATTACAGTGAAATTCACCCCATGTAAAGGACATTGTTTTAATGATTCATGATATGTTTCAAGTATAAGAATGTGACTTCAGTCTCGATATGCTGTTACATATTGATTTACATGATTTATGTTAAGCCATGTTATCACTGAATGTTATAGTAGTGCCATAAAGTTATATTTTAGGACCATTAAACCTGAACAAATACTGGGGAAAGTTTTAAAGGAGGATTTAGGTTAAAACAGTGACAGGTACAATGATACATGAGGCAGGCTTATATTTTTAGGTCCCCTGAGTCACACACGTGGATCAGGATTGATGATTATATCCTCTGTTGTCCATTGTTCATCTGATGATATTTGAGAAATAAAGTACACATCTTCGTGTATGTTACAGGATAATCTCCAAGGTTGAGAAATGTTGTTTTGAAATATAAAAGTAGAGGCTTATCAATCCTTTAATCAATTATGCAATCCTTATCGATCCCCCTTTGCTCAGGGACATCTAGCAGACAGACTATGTGTATAATGGTCAAGATGAGCAAGGATATTTCTACCAGAATTGTAAAATTCATAGACACAGATTCAGGGGTTTTGGTGTTAGGACAGGGATAGATTTTCAAATGGTAAAAATGCATTTTAAAATAAAAAATCAGATTTTCTTTAAAAACATTTTTTTTACTCCTTTGACATCAGTCAATGAAACTGAGTGTATAGTAATACCATATAGTCTTTCTTCGACGAGGTGAAAATATTTGCTTATTTTAGCTATTGGATTTCATACCGCCAAATTTTTAATAGCTAAAGCACCCAAATGTATCTGCAATCAATACATGACCAGTCAACTGGGGATGATTTTTGCAAGAAAGATAACTCTGTATAGCAGTGTTTTATGTCAAAGGTACATGTATTGTAGTACTCTTCAGGTTTGGAGGTAAATAAACTACTGTTTTTATGTCAGTTGTTTCTGACGACGGTATTTAACGTTTTACAGATAAGTAATCAACACTACACTGCTTATCAATTTTTATGTTTTGAAATGCCATGTTCGTCAAAATATTTTGCACTAAAATTATTTGTGTACACATGAGCTAGAAAATTGCCAGATTTAACACCCAAGGGAAAAAACACTATATGATTATGAATTAGTTAAGAAAAGATGTCTATACCAAAATTGCGAATTCATGGTCCATGAGTCAGAGGTTTTGGTGCTTGGACAGGGCTTCATGGCTCATAATTCTTCAAAATTCCTCTCTCCCCCCAGCACAGCAAAACTATATATGCATGGATATGAAGAGCAAGGAGCCCTGTACCAAAATTGTGAAAACTTGGGCCAGTGGTTCAGGCTCTAGGATGGAGGATGAAGCCCAAATGAGTATATACTGGTAGTGAAAATGCATTCAATTTCTAAATATTTTCTTCATTTACTCCTGTGTTTTGAAGAAATACTGTTTGCATGATTTTAAAAAGCTTATATGTTGCTGTCTTCCAAAATTGTGAGTTTTCCTTTTCTTGTGGAAAGAATATAGGCTTAAGGGCAGGCCCTAAAAGGGTACATAGTACACATTTAATTTTAAAATCGTCTTCTTGACTTGAGTGTATTGTGGATAGATAATGTGGTTATGAAGAGCATGTAGCCCTTTACCAACATTGTGAAATTCCTTACCCCTGGATCAGGGGGAGCTAAATCATTGGGTAAAACGATTGGATCCAGTAAAATTATCCTCGTTACTTCAGTGCATTGTGAAAAAAATGCTATATATGGTTATAAGGAGGCTGAAATAGTGAAATTCATGACCCTTGCTCTAATTTCTTCGGCTTCAGGAAGCAGCAACATACTGAAAGTACTGCACATTAATTTTTTAGAATGCTCTTATACTCTTGCACATTGAAAAGACCCCGAATCTGGAAAGTAAGGACAGTTTATTTTCATTTTCTTTAAAAAAAAAAAAAAAGAATTACACATGTAATACCAGTTGTCTTTTATTTACAGATCAGGGATGAAACCGTCTGAATTCAGTTATGGTAAAGCAAACTATAAAAATGTGGATCCAGTACATTAATATAGGTAATGTTTCTCTTGGTATGTATTGGTTTTTAGCTCGCCTGAGCTGAAAGCACTAGTGAGCTTTTCTGACCACATTTTGTCTGGCGAATGTCCACATGTTCTTCTGTAAAGTTTTCACATTTTCGACTTCTTCTCAAGAATGAATTTTACTATTTTCAACCAAACTTTTAAATAATACGGATACATTACTGGTAGTCTTTAAACATTCATATGTGCCACAAAAGTTGCACGAGACCATTTCATTGTCAGAATCCTAGACCAATGTCATTTGGATGATGTAAAGGCCTCTGTGAGAAAAATTACATTTTCTATGCATTAAAAATGTGTCATTTTATTTATCTATAGTAAAATGATTTCATCTGTTCATATTTCATTTTGCAGGTTTAGCAATTTTAACATACTGCACCTCGTACACTTTTGGTAAGTACACCTTTGAAAAAAAATTACATGTGGAATTTTTTTTGGGTTAAATGTCTAGTTATATAAGACAACGATTTGGTGGGTGTGAACACTTGATATGTATAATTATAATATTACTTATATAATTTTATCTATCAAAATCATTCTTTTTCACTTTTGTTTTTGCATTAATTAATGTGTGTTTATTTGTATTTATCTGTGGACAAGATTTAAATCATAACTACCAATTTTACTCCATTCAGACAAATTGAGATTGGAGACCGTGTACGAAGGTAAAGGGCATTTGAATGCTCCTGTTCTAAAATGTGGTCCTGAATAATTGCAACAATGAATAGTCATTATAGTGCAGATTTATCTTTTTCTCACCTGAGTCAAAGACTCAAAGAAGCTTTTCTGATCAACCTTTGTCTAGTGTGTCGGTCTCTCTGTCAGTTTATCCATATAGGGATCGGTTTTGTGATCAACCTTTGTCTAGTGTGTCGGTCTGTCTGTCAGTTTATCCGTATAGGGATCGGTTTCAGTGATTTTCCTGTTTATCTGGAGTCGCCATACTTTACACACAGACTCATCGTGGGATGAGGAATCCCTATCAATGTTGAGGTCCAAAGGTCAGTTTAACTGGACACAAGTATAGGAAAACTGTTTCCAGGCCCTAATTGATTTCCCCTATCACTGAAGTCACCATACATCACACAGATAATCACCGTAACATGAAGATGACCCGTTTTAAATAGTTTAATTAAAAGAGGTCAAGGGTAAAGGAAACTAGATACTTATACTGGAAAATTATCTCAGGTCATAAGTGATATCCCTTTTCACCTTGACTTACAATACACAATGGTTAGAGAAGCATTACATTTTCTACCATTCTTTACTTGTGCTTAGTTGTACACTTAGTGATGCGGAGTATGACACTACTTATGTGAGCAATGTGGCCCATGGGTTTTCTGTGTTCAAATTTGAACACAGTTTTATATGTATTTGTAGGACTTGTAGATATCTGCAAAACCAAGTACATAACCCTGCCATTTGATCGAGAACAAGGCATTGTAGGAGTGACGACAGACACTGGATCCACTGAGAATGGTCCATGTATTCTACGTATCAAGGGCTGCAGTAACTGCCACATCCAGCTACATCCGGTCGGAAATGACTGGGAGCTCCCTCAGGATCCCTCTTCAAACTGTGCCTCTTCATATCCCCAGCGCAACTCACTGAAGGAGTGTACACCAGGGTGCGTAATCCATGAATTGTTTGTCTGATGTCAGTAATTTCAAACATTTTTTGAGAGTACAGCTCAGTTGTGTATTTTCTAGTTCAAAACTCAAAAGAAAAGATGTTCATTATGCAGCAATAATGAAAATGAGAGAACCCTGCAGTAATCAGTTTTAACTGTTTGTTTGCCAACCCTTTTCTGTGATTTCATAATGCAAGTATTATTGCTAATGAATTGAGGGGGTATACTGGAATCATCGTGCCTATCTGTCTGCCTGCTGACATTTTTTTTGTCCAGGATTACTGTATGTGTATATATCTTAGCATATATAAAATTTAGCACAGATGCTGCTGCATAATATTCGGTGTAATCATAATTGATATTTTAGCACAACTGTAGATTAGCATTCTTGCTTCACTGCCAAAGCCACTAAACTTCAAATCCTTCTAAAATAAGGACATATACAGTATACTTCACAATATTAAATGGTTCCCTCAAAATTTGTGGAAATGTTGTTTTCTGAAAATCACACATATTTTGTGAGACTTTATTTCTGCAATCTAGCCTTGTCATATTTAACCATCAGGTGTGATTTTTGTAAACATTCGATTTATTTAACGATGAATTCTTAAAATTACAAACTGTTTATGGAAACTTTATTTTTCATGTCAAGGTAATCAGAAACACAGTTGTTGTCCAATTTGAGAAATTTGGATTTTTATCTCACCTGAACTGCAAGTTCAAGTGATCAATTCTGTCATTTGTCTGTCATTTGTAAACTTGTGTTCTAAAGAACCATTGGGCCAATTTCAACCAAGAAACAAGGCACCAAAAGAAAAAAAAATATAGAAAGAAATGTTTCAGAAACATGAATGCCCTCCATGGTGATATCATTTAATTGATAATAGTGCCAAAACACTTCAAAAGATTAAGCGGACAATATCTTTCTATGAGTGGATTGACCTTTGACCACGTGACCTCAAAATAAGTTTTATCTACTTCTTGGGGTGTACTGGTGTACCAAGTTTGGTGTCAATCATTCAAGCAAATGATTCTCAAAATATAGAGGAGACAATATAACTATATTCAGTTTGACCCTTGACCTTTGATCACCTCAAAATCAATAGATGTCATCTATTCCTTCAGCTGCACCAGTGCACCAAGTTTGACGTCTGTCAAGCAAAGGGTTCTTAAGATGTTGAGCGAACAAGACCTGGTCTACATACCGATGGACCAACTGACTGACCAACCAACATGTGCAAAACATTACGCACAGCTATTGCAAGGACTCTGTACGATTTCCAGGAGACTTGTGGAGATTTTAATGGGACTATTTATTGCACTATGTTTGAATAGTACCTGCACAGCCATAGTACAGATTTAAACTGACCTCTTTACGAGAGTCCATGCAAAATATGGTGTGATATCCGTGTAAAATGTAAGCATAAATGCATTAGCTCACTATGATACCCTACAAATTGTGTGGAAAATGTACACAAATTAATTGCACAAGCACCATGGCAAGTGTAAACCAGGCTTTACATAAGGTTATATGGACAATGTTTTGTCCAGGCCCTTTCTTTGCGAAAGAAAATGAAGCTCATGCTTAATGCCAGGTTTGTTTGATGACATGAAGGATGTGCCATGTATAGTCCTAGTCTAAGGTCATTAGACACTAGATATCTGACATTAGACAACAAACAGAGGTCTGACATTAGACAACAAACAGAGATCTGACATTAGACAACAAACAGAGATCTGACATTAGACAACAAACAGAGATCTGACATTAGATAACAAACAGAGATCTGACATTAGACAAACAGAGATCTGACATTAGACAACAAACAGAGATCTGACATTAGATAACAAACAGAGATCTGACATTATACAACAAACAGAGAGCTGACATTAGACAACAAACAGAGATCTGACATTAGACAAACAGAGATCTGACATTAGATAACAAACAGAGATCTGACATTAGACAACAAACAGAGATCTGACATTAGATAACAAACAGAGATCTGACATTAGATAACAAACAGAGATCTGACATTAGACAACAAACAGAGAGCTGACATTAGACAACAAACAGAGATCTGACATTAGACAACAAACAGAGATCAAACAGAGATCTGACATTAGACAACAAACAGAGATCTGACATTAGATAACAAACAGAAATCTGACATTAGATAACAAACAGAGATCTGACATTAGATAACAAACAGAGAGCTGACATTAGACAACAAACAGAGAGCTGACATTAGACAACAAACAGAGCTGACATTAGACAACAAACAGAGATCTGACATTAGACAACAAACAGAGGTCTGACATTAGACAACAAATAGAGATCTGACATTAGACAACAGACAGAGATCTGACATTAGATAACAAACAGAGATCTGACATTATACAACAGAGATCTGACATTAGACAACAGACAGAGATCTGACATTAGATAACAAACAGAGATCTGACATTAGATAACAAACAGAGATCTGACATTAGATAACAAACAGAGATCTGACATTAGACAACAAACAGAGATCTGACATTAGATAACAAATAGAGATCTGACATTAGACAACAAACAGAGATCTGACATTAGACAACAAACAGAGGTCTGACATTAGACAACAGAGATCTGACATTAGACAACAAACAGAGATCTGACATTAGACAACAGAGATCTGACATTATATAACAAACAGAGATCTGACATTAGACAAACAGAGATCTGACATTATACAACAAACAGAGATCTGACATTAGACAAACAGAGATCTGACATTAGATAACAAACAGAGATCTGACATTAGATAACAAACAGAGATCTGACATTAGATAACAAACAGAGATCTGACATTAGACAACAAAGATCTGACATTAGATAACAAACAGAGATCTGACATTAGACAAACAGAGATCTGACATTAGACAACAAACAGAGATCTGACATTAGACAACAAACAGAGATCTGACATTAGACAACAAACAGAGATCTGCCATTAGACAACAGAGGTCTGACATTAGACAGCAAACAGATCTGACATTAGACAAACAGAGATCTGACATTAGACTGCAAGCGATTTAGAGCTAGAAAATTTGAATTAGGTTTCATAATTCATAATTCTTACTTTTCTTTTATTCCTTGCAGTTGTTCCTATCTGTTCATGTTTGACAGTGCCTACATGAATGAAACTTTGAAGTTTTACAAAAACAACATGTGGCCCAGTGGTCAGTTTAAGTCAGCGTCGAGTGCGATGTTTGTAGGCTTGTGCTCCCATCAAGCTCCTCCCAACATATCCTTAAATTTCAGTGTCATAGGTAGGTGTGATGATATGTAAATTCATAGATATTATTTTTATAGGCACCTGATATGTGTGTCCAGAGGTCCATGTTAGCCCTACTCTCAATTTTTTATCCTTTATAAGATTCATGAGATTGATCACTATTCATTTAATATCTATAAGCTGAGTCATTGTAAACTAGATGCAATTTGGCAACTGGTTAATTTTGACAATTCCATATTTGTTGTAAATCTAGACAATTTTTTTTAATAGCCAACAAAGAGACGTTGTCGTCCAAGATCGGACACATACGCTCTCTTAACTTTCCAAGTGGATACTTGCAGAATGGAGACCAGTACACTTGGGTCATTAGAAATGAAGCTTATTCCCGGATTTTAGTAGTGTTTGATGATTGGCATATCTCACCGTTCAGTGAAGTTTTTGTAAGTAACAACTTTCCATGGCTGTACTTTCAATATGTAAACTGTGGTAGCAAAAATTACCCAGTATGTTGTAGTTGAAATATGGCAAGTATTTACAAAACTAATTTTCACCAATATACAATGGCAATCTTTAAGGATGTACTTGAAATAAGCAGATACTTTAAGTTTTATAAGACAAGTACTAATAAAGCAATTATAAATGTTCTATTAGAGGAAATAAAGGATTCACACTTGCGTGACAAATTTTAATGGTTTTATTGAGATTTATTTTATCAGACCTCTTCACCCTTGAAGACTAAAGATACAAACTGACATGAACAGTTCCTTTTGAATTACTGCTTACCCAAAAGTCAAACATAAACCATGATTTGTCACCATTTCTCTATAGTGCTGTCAGTGATATATTTGTTGTACATTTTATGATTCAAATTTGGATCTTAGGAGGCCCAGCAGTTACATATCCTAAAAATTGAAGTATTTAAAAATATATATACATATAAATATTTATTGATAGCTACTGTTTTTTCTTGTTATCTAACAAACTTTTTTGGTTTGTTTACGTCATTGTATTTGTATGCATGTATGCTGTGTAAATTTTAAGATTTTGATGACATTTTGTAAGAAAAAGACATAATGTTATGTACATGGATGATTATTGGCCATACAAAACAAATACAGCAGAAATGTCTGTTTCTTATCACAGGCTTTGTAAGGTATTGGAAGTATGCATATTGTATGAATTTATATTTTCTTTCATGGAAATTTTTGTAGGATGTTGAACTGAGTCAATTTTAGAAA
Organism: Ostrea edulis; assembly: GCF_947568905.1. Taxonomy (NCBI): domain Eukaryota; kingdom Metazoa; phylum Mollusca; class Bivalvia; order Ostreida; family Ostreidae; genus Ostrea; species Ostrea edulis. The sequence continues at coordinate 51,332,141 of NC_079164.1, forward strand.
AATTTCTATGTAACGTTGTAGAGGTTATATGGATTCTTAATCTCACAATTTTTACAGTTTTTAAGCTTTTAGGACCATGAGGACATTATCATTTCGTTGTTTGTAAGACTGCTTGATTATATGCCCGTTGAAGATGGGACGTATTATGGTATGGCTCTGTCCGTCTGTCCATATCTTGTGGGCAGGATACAGACTGAACTGTAAGCTCCAGGATTTTAAAACTTGGTACATTTGATCACCATGATGAGAGGAAAAAGCCTGTTGTTTTTCAAGGTCAAAGATCAATGTCGTAGTATCACTTAGTAGGAAACCCTTGTGGGCAGGATACAAACCGAACCGTAAGCTCCAGGATACTGCAATTAGGTATATTTGATCACCATGATAAGAGGAAGATGCCTATTGTTTTTCAAGGTCAGAAGTCAAAGGTCAAGGTCATAGTATTACTTAGTAGGAAAACCTTGTAAGCAGAATACAAGCCGAACCGTAAGCTCCAGGATACTGCAACTTGGTATATTTGATCACCATGATGAAAGGAAGATGCCTATTATTTTTCAAGGTCAAAGGTCAAGGTCACAGTATCACTTGGAAAACCTTGTAGGCAGTATACAAACTGAACTGTTGGGGCTAGGACTGTCAAACTTTGTACACATACACTTTATGGCAAGTGAAGGATGCCTATTGTTTTCAAAGGTCAAGGTTGTAGTAGCAGGATGCAGACCGATTCGTGGGGTCAAGGACCATTAAACTTGGTACACATACATCTTATGCCGAGTGAAAATATTACATAGAGAATACGTGATTTATCTTGTTTTTTCGATGCAAAGAAAGTATGTCACATCCTGATGATTACTTGAAGGCAAGTTCTACAAATCATGGTGTAAGAAAAACACCCTATATTAACTTTTCACGGGCATATTATGTACCGTTGGCGGTACTCTTGTTTTCTTTAATGTCATGGAAACTGCTTGATTTGATAAGAATTTCAGCATCAGAGGGTGCATAATTTGTCTGTCATACTCTTCACACTGTTTTTAAGATAGGCCTTATCATTGTGTCGCCTGCGTTACATGCAGTGGCGACATATAGGGATCACTATCCGTCGTCGTCGTCACAAAAAATTTCTGTCACAATTTTCTCAAGAACCACATGGGGCAACTCCCTGATATTTGGCACAGAGCATCAGTGTAGCCAACTGTATTGTGTAAGACATTTTCGAATCTGTCGCTTATCAACTTCCTGTTTGCCGGGACTTAGAATTTTTTACAGCAAAAAAATTTCTGTCACACTTTTCTCAAGAACCACATGGGGCAACTCCCTGATATTTGGCACAGAGCATCAGTGTGGCCAACTGTATTGTGTAAGACATTTTCGAATCTGTCACTTATCAACTTCCTGTTTGCCGGGACTTAGAATTTTTTACAGCAAAAAAAATTTTTGCTGAAGATTGTATTTTATGATTAACTGAAGGACAGTATTTTTATGTACAAAAGGACAGTATTTGTAATTCCCATACTGAAGGACAGTATATGTGATTTCAGAACAGCACTAATTATGATTTTTTTTGAGAAACAGTAAATTGGATATATAAAAAGACAACAAGACTAAGCAGTAAACCCAACAGATAATTACTTATGGTTATTACCATTGTCTTGAAGAGCACAGTAACAGGTTGATACATATTTTCAAACACATGTTTTCATTCAGTCTACATTTAATAAATGTCTTAATTTCAAACAGATTCTCCCACAAATTCCATTTGACAAAAACCATTTGAATAATTTACTTTTTCAACATTATACGTGATATATTACATATAGAATGAACTAGCAGACGACACATGTCTTCCGGGGAAGACTTAATACTGCGTTTCACTTAGTGATTGTTTGAATATTAAAAATATGCTTAATTGCATATTGCACGTGAATTTTCTTTCAGAATCATGGAAATTGCTGGTTTCTATACTGGCAGTTTTTGACAATTTTTGTAGTTATAGATGGAACTTGGTTTGTCTTTGTTGCTTGAACTAACTTTTCAAGCCAGAATTGTATCAATTCACAGTTCTAAATCGGTATATAGTAGATTTAATTATGATACAGATTTTGATTGGAATGTTCTTCAATAAAAATGGAACACAGATTTATATCTTGTGCTCAGTCATCCAAAAAATTACTTTGTGAAACACCACTCTGATTGTATACACAAGTACTCTGAAGGTGAAATTAAAAAGATGCTGGAGTTTCTCATTGACAATATCTTTGTAGTCTTTGATGATCAGGTCTTCCAACAGTCAGATGGAATTCCCATGGGCATGAATTGTGCTCCTTTATTGACTGACCTATTTTTATATCCTAACAAGGTAGAATTTTTTTCAAAAGTTTCTACATGAGAAGAAAACATTTTTTGTTGTGGCCTTCAACTCGACATTTGAATATATCAACAATGTTTTATCTATTAAAGATAATTATTTTCATCCATATGTTGATATATCCCAGTAAACTTGAAATAATAGACACAAGAGTCTTCCTCATCTGTTGATATTTTATTGAACATAGATGTTAACGTTAAACTAAGAACATCACCTTTACAACAAATGGGATGACTTCAGCATCTCCATCGTCATCTTTTTATATTGTAGCAATATTCCATTATCACTTGCATATGGTGTTATGTCTCTCCATTGACTAGATGCTAGTGATGAAAGGATTGTCGCCAATGATCAATTGTCGGTTGTTCAGAGATCTATGATGCTACTACATGTAATGGATTACAAAATAAAAGTCGCTGACATTGTTGACCCAAAAAAATTCAGGAAATCACTTCAATTTTGTTCAGATTTTATTTTCTGTATGTCAAACCTGATAAAAAAGAACCAAGCAAACAAAATGGCAGAAGTGAAGGACAGTAACAAAAACGATTTTCAACAGTTAGATAAAGGAGTCTGTCTCTGATATCTTTGAAACATTGTGATTATAAATAAATTACATTACTTGATATAATGAAATTCTGATTTGTTAACCTGTGAACAAAAGAAACAAAGAAGAATTCAAATGTTTACATTACATTTACATTAGTCCTCTTCGCTCCTTGTGAAGCATAGGGCCGCTACAGTCGTTCTCCACCTCACTCTGTTTTGGGCTGTTCTTTTTGCCTCATTCCAGGTCTTTCCAATATTCTCCAGCTCTTTCATTCTTGTTCTTTTCCAACTGTGCAGTGGTCGTCCTCGTTTCCTGTGTCCCTGTGGATTCCAATCCAGTGCCTCTCTGGTGATGCTATTTTGGGGTTTTCTCCATCTGTGGCCTATCCATTGCCATGCTCTTCTTTTTATTTGAATTGCTGTTGTTTCCGGCTATTGGTACTTTGCGGAACGGAACCGATTGTGGGGTACCCTAAGGGGGAATCCACTGTAAAAAAAACCAAATTTTTTTTACAGTGGATTCCCCCTTAGGGTACCCCACAATCGGTTCCGTTCCGCGAAGTACCAATAACCTTGTTTCCTGGCCAGTGCGCTCTAATAGTTTTCAAATGTTTCCATATGTTTAATGATTCTGTTATGTATTTTTAAGGGGAACACACTTAAATGACAATTCCGATTATAATCGATTACATGTGTCTGATTATTACTGATAATCGATTATGGTTTTTAGTCCCTTTGCCCATCACTACTAGATATGCATGAGCTTGTTCTGCATATGATCAGTTTTAAAATGAGGCAGGCTACTGACAAACAAGTTGATGTTTTAAGGGTTTCAACAATCATGTTTAAAGTCTTCATTTTGCAAATTCTATGGTTGTTGTCAAGATCTAGTTTGCCAATACAATCTGTCATTGTGTCAAATGTTTTATATCAATTGTTGGGCCACTTTTTACACACTGATTTTGACTGCGGATTACTCCATTTATCTGATCAAGATATAGGGCTAACGACAGGTGTGACCAGTCAACAGGGGATGCTTACTTCTCCAAGGCACTTGATCCCACCTCTGGTATGTCCAGGGGTCCGTGTATGCCCAACTCGTTAATTTTGTATTCTTTATAGGAGTTACAGGATTTATCACCTTTTCATTATTTTGCAGTTTGATAATAGTGACAGGAGATTGCCTATTAATGGTGCATCAGGTCGTTCTGCAATACTGTCAAAGGGCCCAGAGATGAAAGTCATCTTCAACACAGGGAATCATTTGCTAGAGGACCAAAACAGATACATGGGCTTCAAATTCACATACACTTTCTACAAAAGTAGGGACATTCAAGAAAACTTTCATTGATCTAAAGTTATTCATGTATGGCAATTTTTGCCTGAAGTGCATGGCCCTAGCATGTTGAAGTAAACTATCAATCAACAGCATTCTTTATATAGTTTTCTACTGTAGTTGTAAACAGATCAAACTCTCTATTTCAGCTGATCATGAACAATCCATTACTATCCCATTAACAGGTAAGGATCTTTGTATTAATGTATTTTGTCAGTATTCTAACAATCCATTACTGTCCCATTAACAGGTAAGGATCTTTGTATTAAGGGCTATTCCAGAAATAAATACATGGGGGGGGGGGGGGGGGGGGGGGGGGGGGGTGTCGGGAGGCACCTTTTGTATATACCAAGCACTCATAAAAAAAAAAATTAAAAAAAATTACCCCATGACCCATCAAATTAATAAACTCATTTTACAATGACCCATCTAATTAAAAAAAAAAAACTAACCAGACCCACCACAAAAATATTTTTAAAAATGAAAACGGTACAAATCTTGCGAGGTTTTCGGGACAAACATTCTAGTCAATGACGCGGTAATGCCTGTGCGACATTGTATCACAGTAGTTCTCAAGAAACGATGTCACATCAACAATCAAAGGCATCTATGGCAGGAATGTTGGAAAGATTGGGAGTCCAAACGATGCTATTATCATGAAATGGGTATGGATATGTTTTTCCACGAATCGTTTGTTTTCTAATGGAGCCCGCGCCCAGAGGCCTCTATATCACCATCACACCGACTGATAAATATAACGCATCGGTACCCTCGTATAAATCAACTAAGGTTTGCCTATTTTTATTAGAAAACGGAATACCTATTGGTTTCAAAATATTCCCAAAATCGATGCACTGTAAACTGTAATAATCTACAGAACAGAGTTCGCCGCCATCACGTCCAAAGGGACCCTACTAAACGCGCCTCTAATTTGAAGAATGCCGTACAAACTTCCACCAGAGTTCGTTTGCTCACAAACCAAACTCTTCCACTTAGGCATTATGGGATAGCGATTTCTTAGGCCGCGTATACTGTGACGTCACTGTAGAATGACGTAAAAACATAACGTCAAACGTAAACAACTTTCAAAACAAGAACCTAAACATCAAGTTCATTACTTTACACAATAATTTGAACAGAGTCTCCCTACTTTTTAATGATCTTTTGGTCATTTTATGTTTAAAATAAAATCCATACTTTTATATTAATGCTCTTAATATCAATATCTTCAAACTTTTAACTGTGAACTACTTCTTTAGTTTTATTTGCCTGCGTGATAATCGCGGACTCACAATATACAAATCTGTATATTGTGCTGCGTCACATAGGAGAGGTCTATTCGTAGGTGACGTAATGAGGCCTCGACGGGGAGTTTGGAATGCCGTAATGGAAAGTTATGCGCTGCAAAGAGCGACAACTCGAATAGTTCTGTGTTACTTCCGATTTCCGATTTCGAAAGCAGCATTTCGAAAGCACGTTTTCAATTTTCCCACTGACGTTTTGTAACCAACATGACAAGAGCGACAATAAAAATATTCTGAAAACTCAACACCCACGTGGCACAAAATAAAACAATAGAAACTACCCACTACCCATAATAAATATTTTTTTAACAGTCCAACCACGGACCAAATAAAATTTGAAAAAATACGACCACCCACACAAAAAAATATCATTTGCCGCCCGACCCCCCCCCTTTTGATCATTTCTGGAACAGGTAAGGATCTTTGTATTAATGTATTTTGGCACTATTCTAACAATCCATTACTATCCCATTAACAGGTAAGGATCTTTGTATTAATGTATTTTGGCACTATTCTAACAATCCATTACTGTCCCATTAACAGGTAAGGATCTTTGTATTAATGTATTTTGGCACTATTCTGACTGAGATATGACTGTCATCTTTCTGTCTTGAAATGTCTGAGGAACAGGGATTCAAAGTTTTATAAATGAAGGAACATATCCAAGGGGAGATAATTTGAAAATAGGGTACAGTGTTTATAAAATCATCTTCCCAAAAACCAGGGAACCAGAAAAACCCAAACTTGCATGAAAGCCTCTATATGTAACAAAGGTTCAGGAAATCATCACACTGGGACAGGGCCACAGCAAGGGTTTAAAGTTTGAAAGAACAACAACGATAAGAAAATCTTATAAAAATATTTTCTCAACAAGAGTTGCACAGATACAGATTGTGAATAATATCTAAATGTAGAGTACTAATGCTTGTGTACTAATACCCCCGGTGCCCAGCTGAAATGCCACAGATTTTAATGTATGAATGGTAGTGTAAGGATGCAACTTGAAGAAAATTTAAACAATGCAATCATTTCATAGTAGTGTAGATTAGTTTTTATGCCCCGGTAATTGAGGAGAAAAACTTTAACCTTGGTAATAACTTTTGAATGGATAGTGCTTTCTTATTTCAAATGTATATCAACCTGGTGGTTTAGAGGTAAGAGCCAAATGCTCTGCATCAGATATGAATGTCACGGGTCCTCGGAGATGACCTTAAAAACGGATGTCCCGTGTACAGTAGGTGTGGCACGCTAAAGAACCCTCACTTCTCAATGGCCGTAAGCACCGAGCAAAAGCCTATATTTGAAGTCCTTCACCAGTCTTGGTGATGTCTCCATATGAGTGAAAAATTCTTGAGAGAGACGTTAAGCAAGATACAATCAATCATACAACCTTTCTTTTGGTACCAAAATATTTTACCTCATGACCTACTTTCGAAAAAACTTTAACCTTGGCCTTAACTTTTGAATGGTTAATGATAGGACTTTCATATTTCAAATATATGTGTTCCTTGTGACAAAACCTTTCTATGTTTACCAGAATTACTCTGCTGCCATACAGGGGCATCAGTGTTCTACAAACACATCTTGTTTAAAACCATAATGACCCCAGGGGAAAAAAGTTTTTTATGGGGATATACAGTAGAAGTTTTTATAATGTTTAATTAAGTTATAACTTTTTATTGATTGTAACATATTGGATTAAAAATATGCCCGACTGATCCTTAATTGTTCTAAATCATGCCAAAAAAATGTGAATATGATGTTTTCGTTTATAGCAAAAAAATCATCTATAAAGTTTAGATATTTAAGACCCACTGTTTAAAATCTATCAATACAACACCTCTGTTAGTGGTAAACAAGAAAACCAATCCAGAATTCTTTTTTCATTTTTCGGGTGAGCATATAGTTGCCGTCATATCTGTCCGTCCATCTATCAAAACTTGTATGAAAACTGAACAGGAATGCAAAAAGTTGTAATAAAAGTCAAACAACTGGTGATGTTATGGTAAAGGAGTCATTTAAGCATATTTTTACTTCATTTTTCATCATTGTTCCAGTAATAATTGGTTTGTAAGAGGTAGCTAAGCATAAAGTCTCAGATGAAATATGATTACCTGTTTTATATTTCAGACTGTGGGAAGTATGATATGATCAATGCTGGAGGAGTCATTGACTTTGAGATGATTAACAGTATAAAAGATTTTGAATATGACTGCACATGGATTGTTAAAAAACAGCCTGATTATGACAGAATGTACTTGAAAATTTTGAAGTTCAGAACAGACCTGATGGGTACAGTATTTTTAAAAATGACAGATTCAGATTGTTAATGACATTATTGATGAAAATGAATAACTTTAATGTCTTAAAATGATACATTGACTCTCAACCTAATGTCAATTTCAATAACATACCTGCCATCCTTTTCAGAAACCATTGAGATTTGAAAGAATTGAGGAATACTTGATTGATTTAAGAAACATTTAGATTTTATATTACATACAGTCTTAAGTAGTTCATGGTTAATACAGCTCTCTGAATTGTTCATTTGCAGCTTAGAAATCCACAAATACTATATGTTTATCCATAAATATTCCTATAATGCCTTTTAACCTTTTCATTAAAATCACTTTATTTTCTGCTGAACTTCAACTTACTTACAAAATAATAATTTGAATGTACTAGGACATGTATTTTTAAATTGCTCAAAGCTCAATTAAACTTGGCTAACAGCCATTGAATTAAATTGACCAAAAGTAACAAGATGATTACAAATTGTTAATATGGAATTTTTGCTGTCCTATCTGGATGCTTTGACAAGAGTTGATTTTAAGAGAAAGATGGTGTCATTGAAGGATGTAGGGTAGATATGCAATAAAGAAAATGTAAATTAATTGTATCAGTAAAGATATATATAAATCTTTACATAAACATAGTATTTTGTTACAGTCAGCCACAGCAACCAGGTGGTAGAAATTCGAGATGGTTTGACATCAGATGGAGTACTTGAGGACAAAGTGTATCCCAACAGTGTGTACAAAGGCCACTACATTAGTGACAGAGGATTTTACATACGGTTCCGAGGAAAGGTCCGCCCTATGGACAATCTACGGATTGTGTACACCTCCTATCGAGACCGAGGCTCCGCAGGTCAGTGTGAAAAGTCCTCTGCTGTATAAAAAAAGCAAGGGATGTTTACATGTACAGATTGCAGTATTGTCCACTTGAATGAAAATGCAGTTTAGAGTTGGAGGTTTTCAAACCATTACCTGAAAGTTCCAGAAAAGTGACTGATGTGATCTTCAAAGTACTAAACTATTGATTTGTAGTCTAAAGATTGAGCTCACAATATCATCATCATTTACTATCCACAAAGTACTAAACTATTGATCTGTAAAGATTGAGCTCACAATATCATCATCATTTACTATCCACAAAGTACTAAACTATAGATCTGTAAAGATTGAGCTCACAATATCATCATCATTTACTATCCACAAAGTACTAAACTATTGATCTGTAAAGATTGAGCTCACAATGTCATCATCATTTACTATCCACAAAGTACTAAACTATTGATCTGTAAAGATTGAGCTCACAATATCATCATCATTTACTATCCACAAAGTACTAAACTATAGATCTGTAAAGATTGAGCTCACAATATCATCATCATTTACTATCCACAAAGTACTAAACTATAGATCTGTAAAGATTGAGCTCACAATATCATCATCATTTACTATCCACAAAGTACTAAACTATAGATTTGTAAAGATTGAGCTCACAATATCATCATCATTTACTATCCACAAAGTACTAAGGGCTATTCCAGAAATAAATACATGGGGGGGTCGGGAGGCACCTTTTGTATATACCAAGCACCCATAAAAAAAAATAAAAAATTACCCCATGACCCATCAAATTAATAAACTCATTTTACAATGACCCATCTAATGAAAAAAAAAACTAACCAGACCCACCACAAAAATATTTTTAAAAATGAAAACAGTACAAATCTCGCGAGGTTTTCGGGACAAACATTCTAGTCAATGACGCAGTAATGCCTGTGCGACATTGTATCACAGTAGTTCTGAAGAAACGATGTCACATCAACAATCAAAGGCATCTATGGCGGGAATGTTGGAAAGATTGGGAGTCCAAACGATGCTATTATCATGAAATGGGTACGGATATGTTTTTCCACGAATCGTTTGTTTTCTAATGGAGCCCGCGCCCGGAGGCCTCTATATCACCATCACACTCACTGATAAATATAATGCATCGGTACCCTTGTATAAACCAACTAAGGTTTGGCTATTTTTATTAGAAAACGGAATACCTATTGGTTTCAAAATATTCCCAAAATCGATGCACTGTAAACTGTAATAATCTACAGAACAGAGTTCGCCGCCATCACATCCAAAGGGACCCTACTAAACGCGCCTCTAATTTGAAGAGTGCCGTAATGGAAAGTTATGCACTGCAAAGAGCGACAACTCGAATAGTTCTATGTTACTTCCGATTTCCGATTTCGAAAGCAGCATTTCGAAAGCACGTTTTCAATTTTCCCTCCGACGTTTTGTAACCAACACGACAAGAGCGACAATAAAAATATTCTGAAAACTCAACACCCACGTGGCACAAAATAAAACAATAGAAACTACCCACTACCCATAATAAATATTTTTTTAACAGTCCAACCACGGACCAATTAAAATATGAAAAAATACGACCACCCACACAAAAAATATCATTTGCCGCCCGACCCCCCCCCCATTTGATCATTTCTGGAACAGCCCTAAATTATTGATCTGTAAAGATTGAGCTCACAATATCATCATCATCATTTACTATCCACAAAGTACTAAACTATTGATCTGTAAAGATTGGGCTCACAATATCATCATCATCATTTACTATCCACAAAGTACTAAACTATAGATCTGTAAAGATTGAGTTCACAATATCATCATCATTTACTATCCACAAAGTACTAAACTATAGATCTGTAAAGATTGAGCTCACAATATCATCATCATTTACTATCCACAAAGTACTAAACTATAGATTTGTAAAGATTGAGCTCACAATATCATCATCATCATTTACTATCCACAAAGTACTAAACTATAGATTTGTAAAGATTGGGCTCACAATATCATCATCATCATTTACTATCCACAAAGTACTAAACTATTGATCTGTAAAGATTGAACTCACAATATCATCATCATTTACTATCCATAAAGTACTAAACTATTGATCTGTAAAGATTGAGCTCACAAGATCATCATCATTTACTATCCACAAAGTACTAAACTATAGATCTGTAAAGAATGAGCTCACAATATCATCATCATTTACTATCTACAAAGTATTAAACTATTGATCTGTAAAGATTGAGCTCACAATATCATCATCATTTACTATCTACAAAGTATTAAACTATTGATCTGTAAAGATTGAGCTCACAATATCATCATCATCATTTACTATCCACAAAGTACTAAACTATAGATCTGTAAAGATTGAGCTCACAATATCATCATCATTTACTATCCACAAAGTACTAAACTATAGATCTGTGAAGATTGAGCTCACAATATCATCATCATTTACTATCCACAAAGTACTAAACTATAGATTTGTAAAGATTGAGCTCACAATATCATCATCATTTACTATCCACAAAGTACTAAACTATAGATCTGTAAAGATTGAGCTCACAATATCATCATCATTTACTATCCACAAAGTACTAAACTATAGATTTGTAAAGATAGAGCTCACAATATCATCATCATTTACTATCCATCCACAAACGGAAATGAGCTGTGGAAGAGTTATCTGTACATGTATATAATTGGGACAATGATTAACAGCGAGTCGTCTGGATGTATACAGGGGTCTTTACAAATTTCTTAGACATGCAGTGTCATTCTATTCATTTATAAGATCAGTCTACCATTGAATTTGGCAGAAACACTTCCCAGAATATTGATAACTATGGATCAAGCCTACAATTTCGTATCAATCATTACCCGGTACTGGACTTTAACACTGTTACTTTCAGAATATGTACACGATATATATTCAAGAAGTTTTGTTGTACCCTTTATTTCAGGTATACTTGCTGTAAATGACTGTATATATATGAATAATTATTTGACAGACTGCAGCAGGATGGGAATGTTTTATTGTAAGACGATGCGATGTATCCCATCAGAACTGGAGTGTGATCGATTTAACCACTGTGGAGATAATTCAGATGAAAGCAACACTAAGTGTCTAGGTAAGACTCTCTGTTTTGATAGTACCTCGATCCTTCCATAATGGATAAGAAAGTGTTTTCTATGGAAGCTTAGAAATATTCTGCAAAGAAAAATGGACAATTCTTTAGTTTCCACAAAACTTAAACCATATGGAAACCCAATGTTTGTTTCCTGTATGGTGTATGCACTGCATAAACGATTATATAATTTCTGCAAGTTTCACTCTAGAATGACGATCCATGCAGCTGCAAAGTTTTTTCATACCATTCATCTTGAGGAACAGAGTATATTTTTTGATTTCCAGAAATTCATATTTTGTTGTTTTTTCATTGATATGGGCATATTTGACTGAAAATTGAATGTGTTTAATAGCTTAATTTGTGTGTAAATAATGAAGGAGGTTAAGTGGATTGACAGAAGTACATATAGATCATGGGTGTGATTGAATTCCATGTGTCATGACCCAGAACCAATTGGTCAGTTGCCAAGATCTAGGTCACTCTCTCCCTATGCCAAAAAGTCACAGATATATGTATTTGATGAGGCCAAAATTTTGTAATATAGAAACAACAGAAGAATTAAACATCGTTTTTTTGTCCTTAAATGAACTGCAAACAATCAGTTGTCGGAGTTTGGAAGATGCACTTGATGCACCATCAACATGCAATACTTGTAATCTGAGAATAACTCGAGTAACCGCGAAGGGTCATGGGCCGTTCATTTCATTAGTTGTCTGCATAATCATATCTTTGCTTCTCTGTAACTTTGATTCAAATAATTGGATGGTATTGTAAGATAGGATATGAATTCTAGTTTGCCATTTGGACTTCAAACTTGGGATCTGGCCCTAGTAGTGTGTTTGAGTCCAAAAATCATGTCTGCACTTTACTTTTGGAAACATAACAAATTCAGTTAATTTGATGTCGTCAAATGATAGTACAGGTGACTCTCGATGGCTCGAACTTCGATCTCTTGAAGTGAAATCATGGTCCCGATTTTTTTCTCTATGTAACAAAGCAAATTTACTATCGATCTCTCGAACGTTCGATCTATCGAAGTGAAGTTGGGTCCCATAAAACACATTTCAATGTTTTTCACTCTCGATCTCGAGAAGTGGTGGTTGCGTATACCCACTGTTACCCAGAAGTGTAATAATTTCTGCTTGGCCTTACCTGGATTTTGTTGAATGCTGGAGGGGTAATTAGGTGTTTACCTAGTTGGTGTCTTCCCATTTAGCTAAAATTCTGAAATTTGTATGGGTGACTGGTTTTAGCTAGATGGGAAAGGTGCACAGGTAAGGGTGTCAAAGAACAAAGGAAAATAATTACAGGTAACCTATAGTCTGTTCTGTAACATATCACAGGTAATTTGGTTTAGTATTAAAATTGGTCAGTAAAATTCCATTTCAAAAAAAAAAAAAGAAAGACTTGAGATTAATTCTTTATTTTTATACATGAAACACATTTAGAAAAGGACAAGGGACATTATTGGCCAAAATTGGTCGCGCTTCAAAAGCCGACCATATTTTTGCAGGTAGAAAGATGATAATTTTCACGTTTCATTCATATATCACATGTACCATTTCTTTGTTGCTGATATTGAGAAAATAACGTTACAATATTGCATTGTTAACTCTGACGCTGTCTTCCGACGGTCGCTTTTTCGGAACAACGTCATCGACCTTACAGGATTTACAGTCCCCCGATTCTTCTAGAATATTTTTCTAAAAGTTATAATTCTCACTTTTTATATAAAAATACTAATTGAGATCAAAGAGTATTAAAAACTGGCATCCTATGGAAAATACATTATGCATTTACATGTAACTTTATCGTGTTCATAGACATTTTGCAGAGCAATCTTGTGCTAATTAAAGTGAGGAAAATAATGCATGTATTTGCCAAAAATTGTTGAGTAGAACGCAATCATATTTTCGAAGGTGCTGTTCAATGTCTTCCTATTCAAATGAATTATGGAAAATAAAATGGCTCTTGAATTTTTTCTTTTTCTTTTTCTTTTTTAATTTTTTTTAAAATTTTTTTTATTTTTTTTGGTGATAAATATAAACACTTCGATTGAAAACGTCGATTGAGTCAGATAAAATTACTTGTTATGGCATGTACACCAAGGACTATGTAACAGGTCTGCTTACATGTGTATGTAATATACATGTACATGTTACAGTACATACGAATATAATATGTCTGCCTGCTGTGGGTATTTACAAAATACATTGAATAGAGGTACTAAACGATACAAATTTATGTTGCATGAATGGGATATAATTTTCTTGGGTACCGCAAAACACGTCAAGTAATATGCATGTAACTTCAGATGGTATATTTTATATAGCAAATATATTTAAAAACCTCACAAAAATGTGTCCGTGTTTATATCTTTACATTTCCCTAAATCGTCAACAAAGAGTAGTTCTAAAACTCTCTCTCTCTCTCTCTCTCTCTCTCTCTCTCTCTCTCTCTCTCTCTCTCTCCATCTTTGATAAATGAAAATTATATCAGTCGGTGAGCATGCCATTGTATACACCGACATTCAGTCTAAATCTAGCATTGCTTACTTTTACTGATGTAAACACATCAAATGTGTATGTATATATCCGGAACAGGTATCAGTTATTCTTCAAATGGACTCTGAGAAGTTGTTTCAGTACGTTTATAGACAATGTGGTATATTTAACATAGTCCTTGAAACGTAGGACATCCTGGCCATCATCTTCCAGTGCCTGAAACCACACATCCTCCACTTGGTGTTCAGGAATCAGAGGGAGAACAGCTGCTCTTCTAACCAAGCGATCTCATAAACTAAGAGAGAGAGAGAGAGAGAGAGAGAGAGAGAGAATCACTTTCAAAATTCATGACAGAAGTAATAAACCATTCATGCACTAAACCTTTCAGTGTTCTTGAATTATTCCATATTCTAGGATGTTCAAATTTTTGTTTAAAGTGTTACATAGTGAAAATCATTTATTAGAAATTGCTAAATCATATTACAAATGTGATAGAATGAAAAATTGTAACAAATACTGGGCTTATTGTGTGAAAGAAAAATAGTTTGAGATTGGTCTAGGGTAAATATTTGGTGTGAACAAGAAAATACTACATTTGATTCGGAAAAACTTGAGTTATATTACTAAGTTAAAGATTTAATTAATTCGTCTTCAAAGTGTATTGTTTACAAGCATGTCATAGATCATTTTTCTTTACAATATTACCGCGGTGTAAACATATGTACGTAATGATTATTTCATCTCTTGCCTAAATGTATCCTATTCACATTATAAATTTGACACTTACTCCTATGTTTTATTTTGAGTCAACCTGCCCTTTGTTTACATGCACATTGTACATATTCATAGTGTTTACATTTTGTAACATGTGTGATCCAAATTATTTCAATTGCAATTACAATTAGTAATCATTCCACATTCCAGTTGAATCACTTTTTTTTTTACTGAACATTGTTCATTTCTTGTTTTACACCCTTTTTTTTCTGTCAAAACGTGATCCCCATTTGTAAGTTACAAAATGAGAGAGGAATTAACAGACTATACCCAGGGACCACTCAGGTGTGAAAATCAGTTTTAGCTAAGTGGGAATAACAATTTCAGAATTTTAGCTAAGTGAGAATGGTGCTTCTTTGTGGAGGTGACAGCCTGAGTATATAATTGGCTAATTGGTCAGTTTACACCTTGCACTGGGGTTTTGAGTTGTGATGATTAAAATTATATATAATCCAACTATGAATAAAATCTATAGTTTGTTTTGACATGACAACAAGAGAGTAAGTTTTATACATGATTTAGATATCTACAGACTGTTAAATTTCTCGAGTTTGTTCTCTGTGTAAAGTTTCTCTAAAACATCGTTTTACTCATTTGTTAGAATTTGTGTTTTGGGTAAAGCGACATAACATTGTGCACTGTTTAGTTTGCGATAGTAAAGCATCATCTGAACTTGGTTTTGTATGCCTATCTTAGCATGATTAAAGAGCAAATAAATACATAAACTTTGAAATGTTTTTATTAATGCAAAATAAGTTTTTTTTATTTTGATATCAAAGTACCTGAGGAATATGAAGGAAAACATGTCAATACGATATGATCTTGTTGGTATACATTTCCGATTACTGTAAAATATGAACCATACCGGCGGACTTTCAATTTCCGAATTTTGATCTCTCGAACTCTCGATTTCTCGAAGTTTTATCAAGGTCCCTTGAACTTCGAGTTATCGAGAGTCACCTGTATATGAAATTGTACAAATGATAGTATATGAAATTGTACAAATGATAGTATATGAAATTGTACATGTGGGTTTCAAACTTTGGATGTAGTCTATGCAGTTTTCATTTTCTTAGCTATATTGGATTCCAATGATTTGGTGGTGGTATGAGATAGGGTATGAATCGTAGTTTGTACTCGAGAGTTGGGACCCTGATGTTTGGGGCAGTATAGCAGTGCCCTATCTTATAGTGATGCCCTATCTTATAGTGATGCCCTATCTTATAGTGATGCCCTATTTTATAGTGATGCCCTATTTTATAGTGATGCCCTATTTTATAGCGATGCCCTATTTTTGGCAGTATTCTTGGTAACTTGGTTGCTGATGGTAGCATTCCCACTGTTCCAACATGGCTATCTACATGTATTTGTTTAACCTATTTAAACTACAGTTTTTATTTGATTTCAACAGGTGGAGGTTCTGGTTGGTCTCGCAGCAGTAACTACAGCATGACAGTCAGCGTCATCGTTCCTCTCGTCATCTCTGTCTTCTTCCTCATCATTTTATGTGTCCTCTTCTTCCTCATCCGACGATGTCGCAATGCACAGGCACTGGAAATGGACAGGGCAGCAGGGATACCAACCATCAGTGGAAGAATTAGCAGAAGTAAGAGCTTAAGGAATTCCCGTGGGGATCTGGGTTAGAATAGTTCCTCAGTACCCTTTGCTTGTTGTAAGAGGCATAAATGGGATGGTTCTTTGGATGAGACCCCAAAAAATCGAGTCCCATGTCACAACAGGTGTGGCACGATAAAGATCCCTCCCTGCTCAAAAGTCATAAGCATCGGGCATAGGCCTAAATTTTGCAGCCCTTCACTGGCAATGGTGATGTCTCCTTATGAGTGAAAAATTCTTGAGAGGGATGATAAACAAAATGCAATCAATCAATCACAATATACAATCAATCAATCAATATATCACACCAACTACATAGAAAGACAATTTTCCTAAACATGCACTTTGAACAAAGTTTGTGGGAGAGAAATGCTGCTGAATAATTTTTCTACAAAATCTGTGGAAATACATTTATGATATGCCAAGTAAACCAGTGCAGCTTGTAATTTTAGAAAGTTATGGCTATTTTAGGATATTTTAATGGTTATGTTTTAAGACTTTACATGTTCTTTTATATATTTGCAACATAGAATAATAAGTTACTTCTGATGCAAGGTTGAGTTCGTATTCAATATTTAAGAAAATATCATATTAAAATGATATTTCACAAAATAACCACAATTATTATATTGAGAGAAAAATATCATGTGTCCATGAACTTTTTGGACAGCCCTCGTAAATTGTTGAAGAACAATGATTTTCATTTTCAATAATTTACATCTATTTGAGTGTTTAATATACTATATTTTACATCTATTTGAGTGTTTAATACACTGTATTTTACATCTATTTGAGTGTTTAATATACTGTATTTTACATCTATTTGAGTGTTTAATACACTGTATTTTACATCTATTTGAGTGTTTAATACACTGTATTTTACATCTATTTGAGTGTTTAATACACTGTATTTTACATCTATTTGAGTGTTTAATATACTGTATTTTACATCTATTTGAGTGTTTAATACACTGTATTTTACATCTATTTGAGTGTTTAATACACTGTATTTTACATCTATTTGAGTGTTTAATACACTGTAATTTACATCTATTTGAGTGTTTAATACACTGTAATTTACATCTATTTGAGTGTTTAATACACTGTATTTTACATCTATTTGAGTGTTTAATACACTGTATTTTACATCTATTTGAGTGTTTAATACACTGTATTTTACATCTATTTGAGTGTTTAATACATTGTATTTTACATCTATTTGAGTGTTTAATATACTATATTTTACATCTATTTGAGTGTTTAATACACTGTATTTTACATCTATTTGAGTGTTTAATATACTGTATTTTACATCTATTTGAGTGTTTAATACACTGTATTTTACATCTATTTGAGTGTTTAATACACTGTAATTTACATCTATTTGAGTGTTTAATATACTGTATTTTACATCTATTTGAGTGTTTAATATACTGTATTTTACATCTATTTGAGTGTTTAATATACTGTATTTTACATCCATTTGAGTGTTTAATATACTGTATTTTACATCTATTTGAGTGTTTAATACACTGTATTTTACATCTATTTGAGTGTTTAATACACTGTAATTTACATCTATTTGAGTGTTTAATACACTGTATTTTACATCTATTTGAGTGTTTAATATACTGTATTTTACATCTATTTGAGTGTTTAATATACTGTATTTTACATCCATTTGAGTGTTTAATACACTGTATTTTACATCTATTTGAGTGTTTAATACACTGTATTTTACATCTACAGAATTGTTGTTTGTTTTATTTTTTGTTTGCTGCTGTTGCATTATTGTTTTATTTTTTGTTTGCTGCTGTTGCATTATTGTTTTATTTTTTGTTTGCTGCTGTTGCATTATATGTTTTATTTTTTGTTTGCTGCTGTTGCATTATATGTTTTATTTTTTGTTTGCTGCTGTTGCATTATATGTTTTATTTTTTGTTTGCTGTTGTTGCATTATTGTTTTATTTTTTGTTTGCTGCTGTATAGCATTATAAGTTAGACAGGGGAGACCAGTCACCTTCAAAGAGAAACAAAATTTAAAGTATTATCATTATACCATGTGCCACTTATATATGCTTGTATTGGCTTCTGCTTAGTTTTTCCATGGACAGTCTCTCTATATACCGTTAACATGTATATACAGTAATGAAAAGTTCTATCCCTTTAGGAGGTCGTAGAAATAGGCAAACACAGAGACCTGCAGAATTCCCTCCAACCTATGAGGAAGCCCTGGAGAGTCCACCATACGAAGAGCCTCCTCTGGTAGGCTACATGGAAATATTGTTTTCTGTTATACATTTCATTAAAGTTTCCATTGATTGCTTTAACATTTCATTTTTGTGTACATTAAATTAGTCATTCTGTTTAAGATTTATAATGATTAAACACTCTCTTCAGGCATGTGAAAATGGTATACTGAAACCCCCCACATACCATGAAGCTATTGGACAAATTCCAGACCCCCCTGAAGAGGAGTACCCTGAAGAGGAGTATCCCCCACCAGACTTCAGTACCTTAGACCGATCATTGCCAAACAATGAAACCCAAGCATCCAACACTTCATCCGCAGAAAGTGAAGAAATCCGACCAGTGAATCATACATATAGTATGTCTTACAGCTCTGAGTCGTCTACTGAGGTCTCATTGAACCAAAATGTCTCACAAATTTACAGTCCCACTTACACAGAGGTACCCTATCATAGGTCTCCAAACAGGGAGAGTACTGAGCATGAGTTTACAGAGCGGGCTCCAAGTCAAGCAAAAGATAGAAGGCAAATAGACAGAAGAAAGGTTGATTCCCACAGACATAAGAACAATGTAGGAGAAGCTTCAGAGAGAAATCCACATGAAAGTCACTCAGTTCCAACAGTCAGTGGAAGAGGAATTCCACCCCAGAAGCAAGGACACATGTTAGAGAGGGAGGACGGCAGAGGGAAAGTAAATTTCACTGAAACACAGAACTCCCCTAATACATCAAGTCAGATGTCTCCCCAATTTTCGGTTTCTCCCCCATGTCAATCTTACTCCAAAGGCGCAAATCATCACAAGGGTGATAGGGCGGGAAATCAAACAAAATCAAAAGGTAATCAAAGGAACAGAGCATCTGATAGCAGCTCAAAGAATTTGCTCTTTAGTGAGGACCATTTCACTAATGGAGAGAATAGGGGCACACTGAATCAAGCTTTTAAGGACTATGATAGTTCACAAAATTCACCACCAAAGACAAATTCAGCCAGCCTTGCCAACCTATATTCCTTAGAGAGATGGACTGAGGACAGGAGAGGGATGGCTATGTCCTTACAACACCTGCCAATCACACAGTGTGTTACTTCCAGGAGTAGCTTAGCGATGGAAAACTCTGACCATTCCAATGGAGGACTGACCAGTGGTCTGCCAATAGGAAACACTAGACAAGAGAATGCCCTTCGACAGCCATGCCTTCTAGATGCAGATCGACCTATGTCACGCTCAGTAGGAAATCTCCCCATACATTCACATTTACAACCTTTGAACTTGGAAGAAAACAAGAATGAAGGATCATCTGAAAGTTCTAACACACCAATACAAGCATCAGCCTCATTAGGAGATTTGACCCGACGTCGGTACAACCAGGCTGCCAGACGGCAAACTCAGTCCCATCCAGACTTGTCAAACATTCAGGAAGAAAGAAATAACGATATCCTTACCTTTGTTTGTGACAGTGAAGATGTTTTTGTTTGAATATTTCACCACATGCTCTTTCAATGTGATGCAGTCATGTTCTGTGTGAAGGTATGCATCTAAGAACCAAATTCCAGGATATTCATTCCATTTATAATTATCAAGTGATGTCCACACACTTTTCATATCTTTATGTATTTTTGTATGAAACCCATACTAAGCTAGACTATTTTAATCAGAGAAAATTTATAAATATATGTATACTTGTTTTAGCTTGTTTAAAATTTAACCCAGTTGGAAAGGCTGTACTATTTGGCTTAATTTTGAATTAGAACTACTATGATAAAGATATTAAAGCTGTATGGTCCGAATTACCAATATTTTTTTCCATCTCGTAAAAACGCAAATAAATCATCGCACGTACATGTATGTAGTTATGAGGCTGTATGACATATCATACATTATTTCACCTGTTTTAACCTAAATTATTTGATTTTAAATCGATGTTTACAAATAACCACGTCACTCTACCATTTCAAGTGACAGTCACGTGACCAGTTCAAACTTTCAGATCATCAGTGGTCTCATCTGTGTAAAGCTGTGTATTTTGTTACAACAGTACCGTGCCATAGGTTTAATAGAAATAAAAATATCAAATACCTCTTAGTAATTCGTTGTTTTACGCTCTTTCAGCCTTAAAACTAGACAGTTGCGTATGAGTTAATACATCATGTTGGGATTCCCCTGACGTGCGTGGGTCAATTTATAGACGTCTATTATGGGATGATTTATATATGTACCACACTATATTTACTTTTTAAATAATATTCTCAGTTTTCTTTTACATGCAGATGTTTTCAAGCATGTAATTAAGGGAAAGTTATTAACTTTATAAAGTAATCAATCTGCTTTAAAGTAATAATGTACAAAAATAATACATGAACATCGGGTCATACAGCTTTAAAAAGAAAATTTCATATTTGAACTCTAGCTTGCATTAGCACTAAAGATGCTCCAACTTGAATCTCACTAAATTAAGGTAACTTGTGATGTCATAAGTTTTTACAAATTAATCAACCTTTTATCTTTATAGATATGTATCTTTGGTAGCAGTATTACTCAAGAGATACAATAAAATATCTGATTTAGTATAAGATACTTAAAAAGTTAATATTTTTTTTAATGAATAATCAATTATTTGCATTTTAAAATGTTGCCAAGGGCAGTAACTCTTATTTGGGTATTTTCTATATTGTATGTCCATTTTACAATGATTTCCCTGATGTGCACAAATAAATTTATATAGATTTTTAAAGTAACATTTTTTGGGAAACTGTTAAGATTAAAATTATGTCATTTGAGCAAGTTTTTATGATGTTGAAAAACTGATGGCAACATATTCATTTTCTTTAAGGTTTAGTTAAACTGAACTATATTAAAAGGAAATAAATGCCGTTTTTTCTAATTTCAACCCGTAATAGTGCAAGTATGGGTTACCTTAAGTATATATTCAAAATGCTCAAAATCATATTTGTACATGTTCAAGGGATATGTAAAGAAAGTTCATAATTACCACGAGTTGTGAAAAATAGTATGAAAAAATATTTCATATATTTATTCTTGTGAAGAGAATTAAGAAAAAAATTGTAAATATTTGATATGTAATTATATCAGATGAGTAAGATACTATCAGCATTGTCTTTAAACTTTCTTAACAACCTTTATGTTTACTTTGTTGTGTTATTTTCAACATGTCTGTCTTTGGTTTGTACATTCAAGTTCCATGTCATAGCATTGCTTTGCTTCTAACAATATCATTTAACAAAATTGAAGAAACCAGAAAAGAACAATATTTTTGGTGTAACCAATATTTCCTTGAGAGTTTTTAATAGCGAAGTTAGAAATACAAAGGACTAGACCAGAATTTGAACTCGTACTCCCCTGAATCTTTTAAGGCAGTTGCTTTACAGCTGAGCACAGGCAAACCAAACCTTTTTGACCACCACATTAAACTTCTTTTTTTTTTTTGCCTTCCTCCCCCAACTAGGATCTCCCTTGATAGACATTTTCAACTGTCAATTCCAGAAGCAAGTCATGACACCAAAATGTAGCTGGAAAGGATAATGCTTGCATTGGAAGAGCAGGATAATTAAGGAAAAGGAATATGGCAGTTGGATGTGGCATTCCAATGGTGGATAGCCCAGGTAATAGAGCACCTGACTAGAGATTTACAGTGCATGAATTTGAAACATGGTCTGGGTCATAGATTTTATCCAGCTCTGTTCCTGTTACATTTGGTATCCTTAACTACCACGGGAACTACCAGGTGAAGTTGCCTGCCTCCTTAACTACCACAGGAACTACCAGGTGAAGTTGCCTGCCTCCTTAATTACCACGAGGACTACCAGGTGAAGTTGCCTGCCTCCTTAACTACCACTGGAACTACCAGGTGAAGTTGTCTGCCTCCTTAACTACCACAGGAACTACCAGGTGAAGTTGCCTGCCTCCTTAACTACCACAGGAACTACCAGGTGAAGTTGCCTGCCAGGGTAGAGCCTGGTTTTATTCAATGGCGAAGACATTAAAGCAGGGAGGAATGTGTTGGTCAGATCAGTATGATTGGCAGTGATCAAATACTTCAATTGGTAATGCATCTGACTGGAGATTTAGGGGTCCTGAGTATGAATCCCAGTCTGGTCCAATTTATTATCTCTCTTCCCTTTACTAACTTAAGGTTGTAGTCTAAATATGTTGTGCTTTTTGTATGTGCTGGTCACAGATATATGTTGGAGTTCAAGCTTGGTGCTGTATTATTATTTGTTTATTAAGATTTATTCACCTGTCGTGGATGATTGTATATTGATATGGTTCAGTGTGTTTATCTTGTCTGTCTGTTAGCACTTTGTGGGTCAGATAAAAGCAGTCCTTGTATGGCTCAGATCATCAAACTTTGTATACATGTTCCCAGTGATTAGAGAAAGAAGGCTGTAGTTTTTCTAGACCAAAGGTTGAATTTACATGTGTAATTTTATGTACACAAGATGGGACAGAAACAGTTCTAAAAAAAAATAATGTGATAATCAAACTTAATGCACATATTCAACCAAAATAGAAGGAAAAATAAGAGTGCAAATTGAAGGCTAGGATAATCACATTTCCCATGGTGAGAAGAAGAGGTTATTTCTCAAGGTCAAACTCATTTTCAGTATATTTTGTAAAGTGACATGATTTTGCTTTTCAGTTTATAATTTGAGTGAAGTCTTTCTTCAATTTGATATTTAACAAATCTGTCATAGAATGAACACTTTTTTTTATATATATACTTTCTGATATTAGAGTGTTGAAAGAATATTGTTGGAGCCTTTTTTTTCCATTAATGGTATATTTGGATGTTAGTTAGGATGAGGTAATTTGTAACAGTAAAATTAATCTAAATCATGTGCAGGTAACATGTTCCTTGGACCACTTTATAAAGTAATGAAAATACACAGATTATTTTGTACAAATTTTTTCAATGTATTGCTTTTGTCATTTTATTTTGGATGTTCATAGAATCTCTTGCTTTCATTACAGCTGGGAGAGCTTGCTTGCTTTGTGGGTGGGGGGTTGCCACCTTTCTGCACATTGGGGAGGTGACTTGCTTCCTGTATATGTGATTGGGGGGGATTTACCTCCTGTCAGTTTGATTCAGCATTACATGCAAAGCTGCATATTTTTGTGTTTTCGAAATTATATCTTAAATTTTGTTCATATATGATACTGAATAAGTACTTATTCATTATTTATGAAGTATTATTTCTGTTACTTGAAGTACATTGTTAGACATTGTAAATCATTTAATGTCTTGTATTGTAAGATTATTTTAAATGGTGAGCTATTACTGCTGTTGTATATTGAACACTTCTGTAACATTCCATGCAGTACTTAGCTCACTCATCTTGTTTTTTCTTTGTACAGAAACAATGCAAGTTATATTTTTATCTGATACAAGTTCAAAATATTTTAAGAAATGCAGAAATATTTAGTCAGTTTATTATGGTAATAAATCCATGCAAGTATGATTTTCTGTTTGTGGTTATACCTATGTAATGTCACTCATAACATCCCCGCCCTGGTGAATTATCATGATTAGAGTGTAGCAAGGCGGGCTGTATGGATCATATTATGGAAATGCACCAAATTTTCTCCTGAACATCTGAGAAAAAAATTTGCGGCAATTTTTATGGAGCTTCCAGACTTGTGTTAAATTCAAGGCCTCCAGGTCAAAGACACTAGTAAAAGAAAACTGAAATGAATGTCTGGACCACTACTTTGTAATGGAGAGACACTAGCAGCTCATACTTGACACAAAGATTGCTTGTGACAGTTTACTAGGAGTTCAGACTTGACACAAAGGTTTAATTCTTGTGACTCAACACTGTAAAACTATGATAACCTTTTGTGGCCCCAACCTAGCTGGGGCTGGGGTCATGAATTGAATAAACTAGAATCTGCACCAACTGAGGATGCTTGCATACCAGTATGACTAATCATGTCTCTGTTATTCTTGAGAAGATTTTCAAATATTTTGTTTTCTCTATTTATCCACATGTAAAACTTTGATACCCCATTGTGGCACCACCCAAACTTAGGGGGTTAATTAACTTGAATAAACTTGAATCTGCTTTATGTCAGGAAGCTTTTATGTACTTTTCTGTCTAAGTGGCTCTTGTCATTAACAGGTCGCAGTAACTTAGTCAGGTAGAATGTTCACGTAACCAGGAGGTCGTGAGTTTGAGCTTTGCTTGTGCCATGGCCATATCAAACCCAAGATGCAATTTAAACATAGTGATTGCTCCTTTGCCAAAGGCTCAACATTTAGAAGTGAGAATTACAGGTCTCTCAGATATGACCTTAAAAACAGAGGTCCCATGTCACGGCAGGGAATAGCACATCAAAAACCTTCACTGCTATGGCTGCAAGCACTAAGCATAGGTCTAAATTTGTGGTATTTCACCTACAGCTGTTAATGTCTCAATATGAATGAAAAATTCTCGACAGGATGTAAAACAACCAAATATCATCAGAAGATTTTTAGGTCACCTGAGTAAACTCGGGTGACCTATTGCAATTGGTTTTCGTCCGTCGTCGTGCGTTAACAATTGAACATTTTTAACTTCTTCTTTTAACTACCTGTCCGATTCTTTTCAAATTTGATATGAAGCATCACTGGGACAAGGGGGACATAAATTGTAAATTTCAGGACTCCAGCACCTCTGGGGCCCTAGGGGCGGGGCAAAAACTGCTCAAAATTGACCAATTTTCAAAAATCTTCTTCTCAAGAACCACACACATGTAAGAAAAACTAAATACATAGTGATGTAGAGCAGGAAGGCCTCTACCAAAATTGTAAATTTCATGATCCCCGGGGTAGGGGTTCTGTGTAAAACACTTAAATAACATTTTCTTTAGTGCTATTGATACTAAATTGAAAGTAAATAGATATTTAGAAAGAACGGGTAGTCCTTTACCAAAATTGTAAATTTGATAATCCCAGGGGTAGGGGTTTTGGTATCAGGGTGGGGCCAAAATGATCAGTTATTAAATGTGTGAACAATAGACGTTTTTAACTTCTTGATAACTATCATTCCAATTCTTTTCAAATTTGGTATGAAACATATTTGGAACAAAGGGAACATAAATTGTAAATTTCACGATTCCTGCACGAATGGGGCCTTAGGGGCATGGCAAAAACTGCCCAAAAATAACCAATTTTCAAAAATCTTCATCTCAAGAACCACATGCATGTAAGAAAAATTAAATGCATAGTGATGTAGAGCAAGAAGGCCTCTATCAAATTTGTAAATTTCATGATCCCCGGGGTCAAACTTGTTATATAGTGTTTATGTGTAAAACACTTAAATGACATTTTCTATAGTGCTTTTGATACTAAATTGAAACTAAATGGATAGAGCAGGTATAGTCTTTTACCAAAATTGTAAATTTTATTTTCCCCAGAGTAAGGGTTTTGACCCCAGGGTGGGGCCAAACTTTGTATATATAGTATTTATGTGTAAGTTTGCTGATACTGTATAAAATCTAAATGCATACTTAGGAATAGCAGAAAAGGATATATGAAAAATTGTGAATTTCACAACCCAGGGTTGTGACTTTACGATGAGTCCAAATTAGTCATATATTTTGATGTTTTAATGTTATTACACTTATTATTTAAAGTCTTTCATCAGTGTATGCACTTTAAGGGCAGTGAAGTTTTAAGAACACATCTTGCTTTATACTGTTGCTGAACATTAGAATTTAGCTTAGATATTCAGAACAGTAAATTTTTTCTAGATTTCATAGCCCATGGAAGTATAGTGATACTTTTTCACTAGTATTTAGGTGACCAATAAGGCCTATATGGGCCTCTTGTTAAATGACCCCACCCTATTTTGCCTCTAGATTATCTCCCCTCTGGAGAAGCCATGGCCCTTAAATTCATTTGAGCAAACTTGTGAAACCCCTTTACCCAAGGATGATTTGTGCCAAGTTTAAATGAAATTGGCCCCATGGTAAGATTTTTAAAAGATGTCACAAAATTTTTACTTATAAATATTTTCTTGAAAAAGGGTGTGAATCGTTTATTTGAACAAACTCGAGTCCTCTTTATCCAAGCAGGCTTTGTGATAAGTTTAGCTGAAATTAGCCCTGTGGTTCTGAAGAAAGTTCACAGATGGACACCAAACAAAATGTGATCAAAAGGCCCACTTGAGCTTTCTGCCAAGGTGAGTCAAAATGAAATTTATTCTTTATATCTACATTCTACTTTCATTTCTTCAAGAATTCCCAGCTGTTAGAATAGACATGCTGTATTTATCAAGATTCATAATTCAATGTTCACAACTGCACCGCATTCATGAGGAAATGGCTATCGATACAATTTGTAAAGATACCAAGAACAAAATGCATTAATTGCAATAATAATATTGTTTAATTTTTATAACCAATAGAAGATACACAATTTATTCTACTGGATAACACAGTGACTTGAGATATAGTAATCATCACTCTGGCAAAAAATGTCAAGCTGAAGCGGTGGTAGCCATTGAAATAATGAATATGCCCCTATTAGCATTGGTTCCTGCTCAAATTCTGCTATACATAGGATTTCGTTGCAGTTTATTTGTGCCACAGGGAATATATATGGTCTACCATTCTTTCAGAAGTGCCTGATATAAAGTAGGTAGAAACTCTGGTGGATTTGGGCACATTTGAATGCATTAATCTAACATGTCTCACATGTGCTCTACTGGCAAGAAATCAGTACTGCTATGGGGGCCAAGGTAACGTGTTGACATTGCTTTGGTGAATATAGTCCATTGCACGACACAACACCAAACATTGCATTGATGAAATTCAGTTGTGCTGGTGGACAAACGGTACAATGACAGGTTGCAGAGCTACTTTCACCGTGATGTTGAAAAACATGCCATAGCCCATCTGATAAGTAAAGCATGAATCTTGACTTGAATCAGAGAAGAGAACAATGTTAGTTCCACCTTTGCAAAGAACACACTTGGATGGTGTCCCTGCAACTATTGGGGTCTGACATAATTCATGTAAATGACTATTGGGGTCTGACATAATTCATGTAAATGACTATTGGGGTGCATTCCCACTATAACGTGATGCAGCTTGATGCCTTAGGAGAGGAGACACCTCAGCATAGTCTCTCAGCTTCTTCTTAGATAATGTGTTCTTAGTGTCTCATTTACATTCTTTGTGCAGTTCTAAACCGGTTGTGTAAGTGCTGTAACCTCATGAAACGATCCTAATGAGAAGCTGTAAACTTCAGTCGGCCAGTTCGCAGCTGTACCAGTCTAAGGCATTCGTAGAGAAAAGATATCTGCTTTTGTGGTCATTTAAAGCTCTTGCCACAGTGTTTTGTTTCCAGCCAACAGTAACTGCACTGTCCTGTTGCATGCATCATTATATAGCCTAGGCATCCTTTATGCAATGTGAGAATATTAACAAACTAGGGATTGTTTTTATGAAAAACTAATGTCTCCCCTGTTTCCCAAATTGGAAGTGCTCTAAATGAAACCCCCTCCCCTTTATGTACTGCATGGTATGGAGAAAGCATGAGCAGGAACATAGATATTATGAATTCCCATAACCGCATAGGAGAAGTGTTCACAAAATATATTACACCCTCCACCCCTCAGATCCACTATAACTTTATGGAAAACAATTGGATCCTCATGTCCCTACAATATGCACATCTGCAAATGGCCATATAGGTGGAGAATTAAGTGTTCACAAGCAATTTTAATATCCTCCATCCCTCTTAGATCCACTATAACTGTTACAATTGGATCCTCCTGTCTTGACAATATGCACATCTACAAATGGCAGTGAAGCACTGTACAAAGTTTCAAATCTCTCAGATAAGCCATATAGGAGAAGTGTTCACAAGCTTTCTTTTTTTTTTTTTTTTACATCCTCCACCCCTCTTAGATCCACTATAACTTTTAGGAAAATAATTGGATCCTCCTGTCCCTACAATATGCACATCTACAAATGGCAATGAAGCAATGTACAAAGTTTCAAGTCTATCCGATTAGCCATTTAATTAGGAGGAGAAGTGTTCACAAGATTTTGTGACAGATGGACAGGCAGAGACAGAAAGTACAAAAATATGTCTCCCCCTGAAAGAGGAGAGATATAATTTCAATATTGAATTATTCTTACCTGTGAGATACCTGAAGGATAGCAAACAGGTCTGACTATTCTGGACATATGAAGTCTCTGCATCATTTAGTTATTTTTGTGCTAGGATTTACACAATAAATGTCTAGTCTGTTTGTATTATGGAAGTATATAAATAATGGAAGCATGTGGTAACACAGAAATTACTCCTATGCCTCTAATGTTTTTACATCTCCATAATACAATCAAACTAGACATTCATTAGTGAATATCAATACCACTAAATAGTGACACCATACAAAGAAACATTCACTGTGTTGAAACAAGGTGGTATTCATAAATTTTAAAGGTTAATTAGTGTAATAAAAATAGATTTGAAAATAAAGTTTATAATTCATTAAAAACCATTTTGAAAAGTTTATTGATGTGTTTATTATTTTTTTTAAATCCAGGTAAATGCGCAAAATACCTATTCCAAAATCGTTGTTTATAGAAACGAATGAAGGAATTATCGCCCTTTCTTATGACGTCATCTGAGACAATTGTAGTTGTTTACGCCTGTATATCATCGTTTTAATTTCTGTGAGAAATTGCCAGTTTTAGCAACACCATGGATAGTGACGGTGAAATACCGTAGATACACTTGAGTTTAGGGATTCAACCTTTTATATTTGTACCTGCACCCGTTTCGAAACCATCCGATAGTCTATGTTCGACAAATATCTCATAGGAATCTCAGTTAGAAATTATTTACCGAGCCAGTCCATAGAAAAGTGGGAATGATATTGGAAAAAATGTTCTATCAAAAGATAACCTTTGTATTTTACACAATCTAGGCTAATCAAAATCAGACTTCATAGATACTCGCCGTATACTCTATTGTAGCGATTGTGAGTGTATTTAACTAGATTGACTCTCACGTTTGTATTTTTTTAAAGGAATTTACTGGTATGAGATTGATCAGATTCAGATTATAATGTGTTTAGCTAGATATATATTTAATTGAAAAATGCCTTTTTGAAAAAAGAACAACAAAAAACAAAAGAAAAAAAACTTATTGTGCACAACGTTATTTGTAAACAACCCCCCCCCCCTTTTTAAAAAAAGAAAAACATCTACATGTAGATACAATATCATAAAATGTAAATTAGGCCTATTAGTACATGTAATTTCTTCACAACACACGTCAAATGCGAAATTGAAATATTACGGCACAAAGTTAACGAATTGTAGCATTTTGAGGTGTGAAATTTTGCCTTATTGATTCATGATATATTAATTAATGTACAGTCTGTAGTACTTAAAACCATATTAGGAAAAGGAAAAACTTGTACTTGTTTTCATAATGAACTTGAAGAAAAAGCTTTGGAAATTGGACTGACCTAATAAATAAGGTTTTATCAAAATGGGTTTTTTAAATTGAATTCATTTCGATTTTTACTATATTTTATTTTTTCAAAATATACATGTATATAGTGAAGAAATGAAATGATGAGTCCCTTATAAATATAGTATGAGTACGACAATATTCAAAAGATATTTCATTTAATGAAAGAAATAAAATCAATTTGAACTAGGTAATGGGTGACATTAATTTATGTGCAATCGCAAACCTATTGAATACAATGTCGCATTAAAGCATTCAGTGGTGGATGTAGAGAGGGATGGATTGCATCCCCCCTAAATTTGGGTTGAACTTTTTATATAATTAAAATACATCCCTCCACTTGTTTTGTAGGATGTCCAGTTAATCATCACTTTGCATTTTGTTTATAGTCAAACAGGATGATGCGTCGGGGTTGATGGAAACCTGATCCTCGTTAATTAAAGTGTCACTCACTGATCCTTGTGGCTTGTCACAAATCTCAGTGTCTCTTTTCAGTTTCAGTGTCCAAATTCTTCGAAATTTAGGGTCTTTTGGGAAAAGAAACATACTTAATCCCTGTCCCGATTTGACATTGCAGTTCAAAGCAGCACATTGTACCATAAATACAGGACTTTTCTATGTAAACACTATAAAACCCTATCAATGCAATCGAAAGTTGTCTCAGATGATGTCATAAGCTACGAGAGATAACTCACGTCACGACACATTTATCGATCGCTCAGGTAAAAGTTTGATAGCGCCGTGTACTTCACGCCAAGTGATTTTTATCAAAATTGCCATGGAAATTAATCCATAAGTGTACGACAGACATTTTTCTGTGTAAAAGTCAAGTTTTAGGAAAATCACCGTACTTGACCTTTAAATGGCCAAAAAAGTTTTTTCAAAATGAAATTTAGAAGGGGCAGAAAATACAGCTGCAAATAATCCTTTACATCAAAATTAAGATTTTGAGATAATTATCTGAATTGTGTAATAAACATGTGGATAAAACCTATATAATTCCTTTTCTCATTCCAAATTCCTTTAATTTTGTAGCCTTTGTGAATTTTCACTAATGAATAAAGAACACAGTACACAAATCTCTAGTGTTTTAATCAAGGATGATTAAAAATCTCTGGAAAAAAAACCCAGATTGGTTTTTGTGTTAGTTCAAGTTAACAGAAATACATTTTCTTGTTTTCAAAAATGACTGCAAAATGTGTGTTTATCATTACTAATACTATATGCACACATTAGTTCTAAAAGGCACCGAATCTCATTGCTTATTTCCAGTATATTTCATAATTTATTGATTGACATAAGTAAGACTAGTGAGTGCTGAGTGATAATAACAGTAATCAGGAATGTTTTATTAAATTTTTTCCTCAAAAAGTCATAATGCAGTATCAGATGAAATGCCACTTTACTTAGCCCAAAGGTAAGTACATGTATTACAATTTTTTTTACAAAACATATTAAAAAATAGGTCCATGGACCACAATGAATCACCTTATTCATAAAAACAAATGATTCATATACTAGAA
The DNA here is from genome assembly GCF_947568905.1 of Ostrea edulis. Taxonomy (NCBI): domain Eukaryota; kingdom Metazoa; phylum Mollusca; class Bivalvia; order Ostreida; family Ostreidae; genus Ostrea; species Ostrea edulis. The sequence continues at coordinate 51,364,143 of NC_079164.1, forward strand.
AACTGAATGGCTGAACAACAATTGTATTGAAGATTTGTCATTGAATATCTACATACACTACAGATAGTTTGTATACTATTTTGACAAACTAATTACTTTATTATAAATGGAAAGGTTTTAAAAATTCCCACAAAATATTTTGGGGATCTCTACTACAGGTCAACTCTGGCCTAGAAGTTCAAATTTCAAACCAAACTGAAGCTAGTATACTACCTAGCATTATACGTGTTTGAGTATCATGTTGTCTGATCATATCGTCAACTCGTTGAAGAGATGATTCTAAAAGAATTCCAGCGTAAACATTTACTGCATTTTCATAGTTACTCCATTTGCCCTGGGAAAGGGAGGCATGGTTTGTTAAAAAAAATATTTAATCTAAATTATTTAAGGATGCATACATATGATTTACCAATGTTCTTAAGAATTTTTCTTTTATATAACATTTCCCCAAACAATCTTATGTAATACAGAACTCCTCTTGCTGTCCCCATTTAAGTCTCTAGGACCCAGGTTTTTAATGAAATTATCCTTACACTACATGAAGATGCTTCTTGTTCTTGAGAAGATTTTTTTCGTGAGTTATCAGTTATTTTCTTTAAGTCAAAATTTTGATGGTTTGAGAAATACACGTCTGTGTGGTGTGGATTTCGTGGCTGAGGAGTGGTTGTCCTCTAATGTGATATATGTCTGTGTGGTGTGGATTTCGTGACTGAGGAGTGGTTGTCCTCTAATGTGATATATGTCTGTGTGGTCTTGATTTCGTGACTGAGGAGTGGTTGTCCTCTAATGTGATATATGTCTGTGTGGTCTTGATTTTGTGACTGAGGAGTGGTTGTCCTCTAATGTAATATATGTCTGTGTGGTCTTGATTCTGTGACTGAGGAGTGGTTGTCCTCTAATGTAATATATGTCTGTGTGGTCTTGATTTCCTGACTGAGGAGTGGTTGTCCTATAATGTAATATATGTCTGTGTGGTCTTGATTCTGTGACTGAGGAGTGGTTGTCCTCTAATGTGATATATGTCTGTGTGGTCTTGATTCTGTGACTGAGGAGTGGTTGTCCTCTAATGTAATATATGTCTGTGTGGTCTTGATTCTGTGACTGAGGAGTGGTTGTCCTCTAATGTAATATATGTCTGTGTGGTCTTGATTCTGTGACTGAGGAGTGGTTGTCCTCTAATGTAATATATGTCTGTGTGGTCTTGATTCTGTGACTGAGGAGTGGTTGTTCTCTAATGTAATATATGTCTGTGTGGTCTTGATTCCGTGACTGAGGAGTGGTTGTCCTCTAATGTAACTGCGTTGAATCTATACTACAGGAGGAGGCATGCATATCGTATTTACAAATTTTAGTGTTACCATTAGAAAACTTTTCAAAAGACATTTTCCTATAATTTCCATTTCTATGTAAAATGTTCAGTCCCTACTGTACTGTGGCCCCAATCTAATCAAAATTAGATTCTTTGATCCACTCACCTACTAACGGATCAAAGGATCTAATTTTGATTAGATTGACTGTGGCCCCAACCTGACTTCAACAAACTTGAATCCACAGGGGGGTACTTGCATATTGTTTGGACATATTGTAGATATTATGATTAAAAGGTTTGATCCATATAAATTTTAACTTCTCTTATGACCTTATCTTGATCTCTGGGGTCATAATTTTTTAAAAAATGGAATGCCACCACATTATATAAGGAGGTGATTATTTTTTAAGTTTTTATAAGGCCCAGTGGTTCTTGAGAAGACTTGCTTTAAATGGCTCCATCTTCCTTTTACTATTTTCATAGTTATCTCCCCTTCAAAGGTTTGGTCCTTCATTTGATTAGATTTGAACTTCCTTGATATAAGGATACCTTGTACCAAGTTAAGTTTATTGGTCCTGTGGTTTTGATGAAGAAGATGATGGACAAACTTTGATCAGATCTTTCAGCTCAGGTGAGCTAAACAAGCATGAGACATGTCTTCTTGTAACTGTACTGTCTCCTAGCACGGTGATTTTCTCACACAATCTCTCTCTCTCTTTCTGGTTGCACTGTCCTGCTGGTAGTTAAATTGCAAATAACATCACACAAATGAATTTCCCTCACGACTCCATATCATTCTCTGTCTTAATGTCTTACAACCTGCGTCTTCTTCCACTTTAACTATGTTCTCACTTTCATCATCATTATCATCATTTCAGTCATCATTGCCTTCATCATCACTGAGATCTTCCTCTTCATCCTCTCCATAAAATGACTGAGGTGAGCACAACCAATTAAGGAGGATAATGAGACTAAACACTGTCAGTCCATACAGGGCAGTAAAGATGTGGTTTGTCTTGTGATGCAGAGAAAATCCTATGTACCTGATAAATAAAAGCACCCATACTCATGTAAATAAGTCACAGAATCAAGTGCTTGGAGAATTTTATTTTCCACCTAACAAGGTAGTACAAATTGAAACCAACATATTAGATACCACACATTTACATTGACCCCCTTACACTCGGTGTGTATTAGATACCACACATTTACATTGACCCCCTTACACTCGGTATGTATTATATACCACACATTTACATTGACCCCCTTACACTCGGTATGTATTAGATACCACACATTTACATTGACCCCCTTACACTCGGTATGTACTGTTAGGGTATGACCTTTCAATTCCCCAAGTATGAAGTCTCTGTCTTTTAAGGTAGTTAAGGCATGACTAAGGTTAAAGCTGCAAACAGACATGCTCAGCAATAACAATATGTCTCCCAAATCTTCACTCTGATGAATACATTACTGTTGTACAAATTAGTATAGAAAGCAGCAAAAAATGATTCTCTACATACCCAAGACTGCACGTGACTACAACATCATTGATTCCATCATTATCAAAGTCGCCCACAATGAGGGGAGCTGTGGGGTGGCAGGGAAGGGAGTGTTCTGCCAGGAGGTTACCATTCACCAGGTCTATCAGGACAAACTCAGAGTAACCACTCAGGGCCACCACATTCTGAATTTCATAAAACATATTTGGAAATCATACAATCTCATCAATCCCTCTACTTTTTCAAAGTTTTAAGTGACATTCTATAGACAGCTGAAAACCAACTTTTATGTGTGTATGAAAAATATTTGTAAAATTTGCAAGAAACTTAACCTCACAGATAGTTATTGTCATGAACCATTCATTCATTATGACTTTGTCTGACATGAAGGCTGTAATGATCGAAATATCATAATATTATGGTACAGTAAAACTCTGATATAGTGAATTTCTGCGGAAACTCTATAAAAATTCGCTATACGTTTTATAGTGAATTCATAAATTAAATATAACAAATTCATTATAAAACTGATTTGTTCTACAAATGTATATCAGTGGTATAAGAAAGCAGCAATCGATATACTTGCATTTGTATAGTCTCTAAGAGAAATTAAGCCTGTATATTTTCAAGAAGAAATATTATATACAAGAAAAATACACACTGATTTATATATGATAATTCATGATTAAGTCACGCAAGAACATGTCAAAAGAAAAATGCAATCTAATTAAAATCAGATCCTAGGATACGCTCACAATCGCTATAATAGGATCTGACATAATCCCATTGGGGGTCATGTCCACATGACCTTTTGCTTGGAATATTCATGAGAACTATCAGCCAGTCAGATTGCGCCATACAGACAATGATGGCTATTCAGGCGGTTCCTGGCAATTCGTAAACAAGTTGCAGTAATCACTTTCCCACGAAGTTTATTGCACACTATAAAATTGTTGTTCTCACATAAGGAATTCTAAACTTTCGCAATAATGCCGAATCTATTCCATTCATACAAACAACAAGACGTACAATATAAAATACACCGAAATAAAATTAATTGTGAATTGCGATTTATGTATGAATAGGGATGGGTACGATTTGAATAGTTTTCAAAATAGTTTACTTAATTAACGCAAGGAATACAACGCCAGTCGACGTAAACGGTGCATTGTGACGTCACATCTAACTGTGATGTGTTTTCTTTCAAACCAAACAATTGCAGCAGTTTTCCTTGAAATGTAAACACCGATGGTTTCAAAGCCAATGCGCTGATTGGCTGGTTCATCTGAACATGACCCCTAATCGGTTTATGTCAGATCTTCTTATGCAAAGTATCCGGCGCGGCTCTAAGAAGTCTGATTTTAATTAGATTGAAGAAAAATGTCAGCAAAATTATGTGCAATACATACAAACAGTCTATCGCAGTTGTCATTTACTTGTTGCTTTACACAAATAAAGGAGTGTACGATAAAATAAATGCAATCAAACTTCAAATTAATGAGAATAGTAAACAATACCGACACCTATGTGTAGGTATTGTTTTGCGTTAACAACCTCTTTTGAAAAAAATACAAACAGAAATTTCATATAAGTGTGGATCCTTTATGGCAATGGAAAGCGATTGTTACAAATCACAAGGAGTTTAAAATGAAAAAAACAACAACAAATAAAAAACAAATCCGTTATAAAACGTGATTTATACGTTCACTTTTAATTCAAGGGGAATAGAAATTTACTTCGTTATATCTGAAAATTCGCTATATCCGTGTTCGCTTTATTTGAATTTTACTGTATACAGGTGAACAACTCAGTTATATCATTTCTTTAATAGTCCACTATAACTTAAGATTTATGTGGATGCTACTACCAAAATTTTTCATTTTATTTTTTCTAAGCTGCTGGACAGTATAAAGATTGAAATTTTGTAAAATATTTGTTATAAAGTATTGATGTAAGGAAATGCTGTCAAGTCTGTGTCATAACTGCCAATGACACAAAAGGATGGCAGAAAAAGCCAAGTAGGTGTATAAAGCACTTTGTAACATTATTCATAAAGTGGGAGTGATGCACTGTAACGGCATTAAAGACTCACAAAATTCGTAAAATATGAAAATTTAATGTCGCAGATCAGTTTATCATCATTCCCTAATGAATTCAAAGTATACATTGCAGATAATAGTTTGTTTACAGTAGTATTTTCAGGGGTCAAATGTTCAGGGTAGTTTGTTAAAGCTTTGCAAACAACAAAAAACATGAATAGATTCCCATGAAAATAGAGATTTTACAGTACAATTTGCAATACAACAACTTTTAAAACAGTCTTAAGACAAATGAGACATGCTCTTCACATTGCTTGTTCACATTGCTTGATAAGAAATATTTTTTACATTAAAATGCAAAGTATAGTGTAGTGCCATAAATGAGTCATCTTTCGTGATTTATGCTATATATTTCATTTAAGGAATGAATTTATTATTTTTTTGTTGGATGGAGGAATTCCACGAAAAAAAAGACGGAAAACTGCATCATTGCGCGTAGCGCATGATGCAAAAGTTTTCTGTCTTTTTTTTCCATGGAATTCCTCCATCCAACGAAAAAATAATAAATTCATTCCTTATCATTTAATATTTTAAAACATTGAGTTTATACGATAAAACATTATTTGATTTGAGTTGAATTAACGAGTTATTCTTGGACTACATTCTAAGTCATTTCGAGATGGGCGTAGTAATTTGTGAATACACAACTTAAAAAAAACCCTAAATCCGTTAGGCCTAATGGCAACTTCCACGAACTGTTGTTTACTGTTGAGAAAACGGGTTTCTTGTGGACTGAAGAATGCAGTTTTAAAAGGATGAGTTAGAGATAAGTCCTGTTGAGAGAAATTTGCAGGAATTTTGTTGAGTAGAACTGGAATAAAGTGCAAAGTTCGATGTCGGTACTAACGGAAAGTGTGGGACACGTGCATAATCAAGATGTGGGATGCCAGGTAGGGTTCTCTTGAGGGTTGTCACGGCTTCCAGGTGGACAAGTGAGTGTTACAGAGGGTTTTTCGAGTTTTATCAGTGAATTCTTAAGGCGTCACAGCTGTTGTAATGTCGTACGGAAGCCTCGTTTTGGTGCCCACTCATAAACATATTTAGTCTGAAATATTTGACTTTTTCCTGGCTTTTTTTTTATGATTTTGATATTTACCGTGGCTGGCAGGATTGTGGAAGAACATATTATGCCAGAGTTCGAAACCATAGTCGTTTTAAAGGGCTACAATATTGCAGTATTTCTGAGGCAGTGTGCGGTGTATCTGGTATTTGGGTTCGTGACATGAAGGAAGTTGTTGCAAGGTGCAAACTGGACTATTGTCATCCTCAGTTGAATACATTTAACTCTCAGCCCAGAATTGCAGAAGCCACAGGCCTCTGAATTTCTATCAAAAAGCTGTTATATGATTGATCAGAGGGATATATATACCGCCTGTGGCAGAAGCAGATGTGTGTTGTTATATTGGGGGGGGGGGGGTGTCCTCAAATAGCCATGTTTATTTCGTTTTGCATAATTAATCATTATTTATATTTGATAATTGTTTGTTTTTGTTTAATAAATTTATATAGATCGATAGAATTGTTCAGTTTTTCTTTTCAGGATTCCCTAATCTATATATAAATATGAAGCATCCAGAGGAATCCCCAACATTCCAATAGAAAGTAGTTCCAGCCATTTATTTTTTTTCCATTAGATACAATATTCCAGTCATTTTTCAACCAATGAAAAAGAATGCAACATGTAAAATTAAATGAATGAAAAATAACCTTTGTTTGTAAAATCATTCTAAACTCATTTTTGCGATGAAAGAGGTATAGCGCTTTTGCTGACAAAACCGCTGACTCAGAAATCTAAAGGAAAAACACCGGTTTCCATTCATAGATTGGCATGTTATTTTTTAATGTAAGGCCAACGTTTTTAATGTTTCGTTAACCAAGATAAATAACTGCCGCAGTTTAGCATTACTGACATTTATATGAGTCGTTCTTTAATCAATGAACCATGTTCCTGTGTGGAATGATGAACAGTACAATATTTTCATAGGTGCATTCATATCACAAAACAACCCTTTTACATATGACATTACTTAGCTCTCTGTCTTTTTCTGACATGGCTGCAGCACCTTTAATAGATTTCATCAGTTCATTTGCCTTTGGTTGATAATTCGAGTGTTTAGCTTTGCCTAAATATCATGACAGTTGCTACATGAGTTTTTATATTTACTTTAGAGAAGTCAAACTGTATAACAGTTCTTTTCCTCCCTTGACCTATTTTTACTTATTACATGCTGTGCATTTGTGCCCCTTTTCTTGTAGTTTTGTTTAGCTTTTCATCAGCCACATTACGGTTTGAAAATCCTGTGCACAAAGGAACAGGTTAGTTTAAGTGTAAGATTACCGAACACCTAAACCACTAGGCCACCCAGGAATCTAAGTTTAAAAGTATACTTCTTTAAAGCATTTATAACAAAACATCTGGACATAAATTCTATCCATGATTTTTAAGACTTTGTCCAACAATTGCAGAAATATGACTACTGAAACTTTAGCCCCTCATTTCCATGTATAATCCTTTATAAGAGTGTAACGAAAACCTTGTGGTGCTCTTACAATCATATATTATGTATGGCTGTTCAGGAAAACATTAAGACACTGAGACCAGAAACTGAATTGTGTTGTTAATGGTGTGAAAGTTATTACATGTATATAGTAAAACAAATAGAAGTAGTAAAACAAATAGAAGTTTGTGGCACTGTGCAGTATTTGTTAGTTGATACCTTCTGTCCATACACAGGTATAGACATGAGAACTCGACTAGGCCAGAACTCCTCCATAAATTGTTTGTAAGATGAGGGATCCGTTTCTTTGCCTTTTTTCATGTCTGTTGAAGCCCTGGCCCAGTTAGCTGATGTAGCAGCCTAAAGAATAGCATAAACCAGATAAACAACAGTATCATTCCTCATATGTTGATACACAATATTCACTGTTCATTTACAGTAATCCTGTTCTAGAATACAAATTTCTTAAAAAAGGTTTAAAAGAATTAAGTTTTTTTTACCTGCCAATTTGCATTTCCTTCCCGGTCCCAGGAAGAGACTCTGCCCACTCCTCCAAATGTGACGATGTCAAATTTATGCGAGAATTTGGGCAGATGGTGACCCATCAAGTATCTTATAAGTCCTGTTTTCCTTGCAACACTGAAGGGTACAAAGATCTTGCTTTGAATTTCAAAAGAATCAACCAAGTTGTTTACTGATATTATATACATTCTTGAAGGGTCCTAGAGAAAGGATTGTTCTTAAAAAGGCTTGTGCAAGTACTATTGCGCTTTTCTGTCCACCTGTCAGTCCATAATTAGATGTTTTCCAAACTTTTTAGCTATACTTACAGTTAACGAGCTTGTTGTGCAGTTGTATGTTCAATTTTCACTTACTGTCGGTTGATTTATTTTCATTGTAGTTATGAGCCTTGCACTTCAGTTCACAGTTTGATGTCATACAATGTACTGTAGCACTATTTTCTTGACTCCTTTGCTATGTACTTGTAAATATTGCATTATTTTTTGGGGAGAAGTTATATGTTGATAGTGAAAGCTCAACTTCAGTTTTGCTTTGACTGACCTTATTTCGGTGGTGTTCTGCATTGCGTTCAAGATTGTAGTGGCTAGCCTTGCTGCTAGGCTAGATGTCTAGATCTATTGAACACATTGTAAGAATTAACACTTGTTATCCCTACGTAGGGCTAGCTTAGATGTTCGTTCAATTTCATAACACTATCTAGAACTACATAGTTTCTACGATCTTGAACGCAGCTCTTGGATTTTGATAGTTTCAAGAAGTTTACAATTTTTGGGTGTTTTTTTTTAAATTTGCTATAGTTGCAAATTCTGAGCTGATTTTTTTTTTTGTAGTTGCATATTGAAAAGTTACTGACTGACTTTAGCAGAGTTCAGGACCTTGGACTTTGAAAATTTCCAATATTTTATATAGTTTTATGAATTAAATATTTTCTTTACTTCTTAGTTTTCTAGATATTGTATTGCTATGCTTGCAGATATTGAGCTGATTTTAGGTTTTGCTGTGATTGACATAGTTTCAGAGGTTATAACCCTTTGACTTTCATAACTGATAGAGTTCACAGTTATCCCCCCTCCACTCCTTTTTGTTGTGGTTGCAAATACTAAGCTAATTTTTGAAGTATAGTTGTACATGGAAAAATTACAGATCAAGTTTAAGCTTCCCTTCACTGAATTACTTTCAGCAGTGCTATGTTCTATGTACTTTAAGAATTTCAAAAAAGCAGATGTTGACTTGATTTACGGAGTACTGTGGAATCATTAGAATTCGTGGTGGCTCAATTTTCGTGGAATTCGTGGGTACCCCTCACCCACGAATTTACGTCCTCAACGAATAAAGACATTCCAGAGTTATCTTTCTTACAAATATGTAAATCCACGAAATTACGTCCCCATGAACCCGTAAAAATTGAGCAATCTACGAAAATTGGCCCCCACGAATTTAAATGATTCTACAGTATAAATGCGACGAGTTACAGATCAAACTTGATTTGTTATCATTGACATGGTAATTCATCGACTATACACCCTTTTTACTTCGTTGTCAGGTGAGGCCATTCATATCCAATTGACACATCTAGTTCATAATTAGAAATTTTAATGGCTTTTTGTATACCTGCTAAGATAATATAATTTGAAGCATGTCCAAACCAATGCAAATGACATAATGTTTGTGATGAATTTTATAATGAATGAACAATTTTTGATTGTTTGAAATTTAAATTTTTTTTGGTTTTGTTATAAAAATGATGTTTTTATAAATAAGTGAATTAAAATTATTTTTAAACAAGATTCACTACTTATTTATATAATTTTTTTTTCACAAAATGTGTTTGTAAAAAGCATGGTCTATATCTAGAGTGAGACAATGTATGCGCATTTCATAGGACTGTAAACAAACGATTGTCATCAGTCAAGAAACCACATGTGGAGGAAAGAACACCAAGATTTCTGAAAAAGTATATCAAATATATGCAACATTTCAATATAGGCTAATGATGAATCAATTCAAGGTGCATGCACAAAGAAGGTAAAAATTGAGAATTTTCGGTATAAATGCTTTTTTCACTGATGATGTTAACTTTGGTGCCATGTTGATAGTTGACTTGCGCAACATGTAAACATTAACAGAGCTCATGCCTTGTTTTGAAAATGAAAAGTTTAGATGTCTCAAATATATCTTTACATCAATTTGTGAAATTTAGGTTTGTTGCATGTTTTACATATATCATATACTTTCATATTATTGATTGAATATCTAAGTAATTTTTCTTTTACCCAAATTGTGTCCATGCCCAATTGAGTAGAAAGAATAAGAATTAAACAATTTCTGTGATTAATGAAACATTTCAGAAAATACCTTTTTAAAATAACTGGAGGTATCTTTTTAAGGTTATCTTCATCATAGGCCCACGAGGAAGTGAAGAACAAACGAGTGATCCGACAAACTGGAATCTGCTCTAGCCTTTCCTTTACTGGATTAATCCGCCAGATCTCAACGTAACACGGACTATAGTCATCCTGCTGACCCCAGAGGATCTGCTCTATTTCTCCATCTGAATCAATGTCTAGATACACTGCCCCATCCCCCGGCAGACGGAGCTCTGTGATTGGCTGACCACTCAAAAGGTTCAGGACTTCTATACCATTATGGGTGTGGATAACAACAGCATTAGGATTTTCCACATGCTCATGATTACTGTGAGGTCGATGTCCACCATAGGCATACCCTATAACATGCTCTGGGGTCAAGGCCAGTCTGTGTGAGGAGGGGGGCTCTTGCTGGTTGCCCTCTTCTGATTTTCTAATTTGCCCTAATGTCAGCTTTGTGTCAGCAAGATTTACCCACAAGTGAGGCTGCAAACAGAAATTCTTATTTTTAAACAGATGAAAATGATCTGGGAAAAAAAAAAGGAAAATAGTATCTTTATTTTTCAATTTACAGTCCTGAACTGGGATTCTAGTGTCATGAATAACATACAAAATGACTTTCAAGTACATATATTGTTGCTGTTGCTTTCTTTAAATGGCAGTGATATTGGTATATAAGTCTTTAAAATGTCAGGGAGAGTCATTCATTTGGCTCAAAGTGATTACACAGATGACCAATTACTATCTGACTATTAAAAATCAGGGTATGGTTCATTCTGAATAGATCTGATCGTACTGTAAAATTGTTAAATTCCTCCTTATACATTGACCAGGGTGCCTCCCCAACATGCAGCCTGTGTCTTTTCAAGGCTAGCTTCCAATGATGATCTCCATGGATATCCTATCAAAAATTCAGTTAACATTAATTATCACTGGAGAAAAAAACCCAATTCAACTTATGAATAATATCATATTGTACACTACCATAAGTTGTTACATTCACAATAAACAATGAAATACCAGTAATTCTATCAGGTAGCAGTACCTTGATGTTGGTAGCTATTTCTCCAAAATCCCCGGGTAAGTGATGCCACCTGACAGTGCCGTCTGCCGCACTTACAGCAAAAGAGCTGAAGTGACTCAGTGTATTGTCATCAGTAGAATTTCCATGTTTTTCCTCCATCTTACTCCCACTGTAACGACAAAGCACGTGCAAATTACAAACGAAAACGAAGTTACATGTAATACTGTAATCATGTGTTAAAACGTTGACATCTCATGATACTGTAGACTCACTTTTATTTGTGCATCACCGATGGTAAAAGCTTTTACATCAAGTAGTAATTGCAAGAGATCCTGCACATACATGTATCAACATCTAGTTTGAAATGATTAATTATCAAGAAAAAGCGACACATGTACTTGTAAATAGCTTAGCATGAATATCTTTGGAATCCTTATTACAAATAGAAACGTGATACATTTTTGGTATAAAGAATGTTTTTATACTAAATTAAACATGCTCTTGCATGATATAAGGAATAAATGTCTAATTTGTTTATATCATGGAAGTATATACATACTGAAAGTAAGATGTAATTCACATAATCGGATTTGCCAATTATGCAGAAATCGCCCCATGCTAACTTGCATAATACAACCAACCTAGACATCTATTCCTTATACAGTGTATTTATATTTTGTACTATATATGCTTTATGTCAATCTGAAAGGTCAGTGCTTTTACAGAAAAATGAAATAGCATAGATTTATTACTGACAAACTTTGGTAAATGTATGCATCTTATATATCAGTTGTTAATTGCCTTGCAAGACTCACAAAACTTAAAATTTCTGTGGCACCAATACAAAATTGGGTACAGGTGATGTAACACATTGTGATGCTCTACACAGGTATTTGTGATCACTCTGGTATTGAGGCATCATCCAGGATGCCATGTGAATGCCATCATAAGAGAAGGTATCTGAAAATTTTTCATGTAATATGTGTTGCCCAATAGTAACGAATTCTTACTTTTTGGTTGCTGCACCATTTGGTAGGCGTAGTAACAAATTTTTACTTTTCATGTGCGCCATTTAGTGAGGTGTGCAGTAGTAACAAATTCTTACTTTTTGGGTGCACCATTTGGTGAGGTGCCCAGTAGTAACAAATTCTTACTTTTCGGGTGCGGCATTTGGTGAGGTGCCCAGTAGTAACAAATTCTTACTTTTCGGGTGCGGCATTTGGTGAGGTGTGCAGTAGGTGGGTAAAGCTTCCACCCACAATAACCAGTCCCGTGTCTTTCTTCTTCACATTGTGGGCTGTAATCAGAATCCCCATGGCTTTAATCGTATATGTCTCCCTTACACGACTAACATCCATCAGTCTTTTGTGCCACAGTAACTCCAGTTTGTGGTTGTAGCACACAACCTGCCAATCATCTGTTACAACCACAACAATCTGGAAAAAAAAAACCCAACAAATTCTTCATTTATACTATTTTTGATTGCCAACTTACAAAACCACGATCTCTTATTGCCTGCTGCACTGAACTTTCATTCAAGTTTAGTCCTTTTTAATTCCCATTCTTCTCACCTGTTTTCTTATCTGCATCATCGAACTATAAGGAACAGTAAACCCCGTTTCCATAGCAACTGGTCGATTGACCTCTGAGACATTAATTGGTAAGACGGCTTTCTGTTTAATGACAATGTGAGGAAGTGTATCATCATCGTCAGTTTCTCTGACTGGGTCAGGTAAAGCCAGGACATTTAACCTGTAGGAAACAAGCAAACTACTTTTAGGAATAGTTAGTAAATAAAGAAAATGTTACACTAGAGTTACCCAATTAATTGCTTTAACACTGAAAAGAATGTCTTTACATGAACATCCCCCCCCCCCCCCCCCCCCCACACACACACAAAAATTACACAGGTTGTTCAAGTAACTCTACCCCATGTAATATAGGTTATCTATATTACAAAAATTTTGTTAACTTAATTATCTTACTTAAAGTCATGAGTGATCAGCAGAATTTCATTTGTTCCATCGCCATCCAGGTCAGTAATTATAGGTGAAGGGAGACGATCCTCAAGTGTTGGGAATATCCTGTACATAAAATTGAGGAGGAATAACTAGCATTTCTTTTGCTGATTGTGTAAATGCTTTAACATCTATATCATTGTACAATGTGAAAATTTTAGACACTGTAGTATCGTCATTATAATTTTAAACTAAACAAAGTTAAAAATCTTTAAATTCAATTTTCTTGTATATGAAGACCAATGCCCCTATTCCCTTACTCTTTATCAGTCTAGCAACTGGTGATGTTGAATTTCAATGTACAAAGTATATCTAATTATGCAATTTTCTGTTACTACACATATTAAAAAAACCTCCGAGTTTTTAGGCATGTGATGAACATTTCCACAATTGCAACACAAAAACTACATATATGTCTGCGGGATTATAATTTTCTATCTTTTTGTGGCTTTGAGAATCCTGTTTCAAGATGATCTTTTATGTCCTTATGTACACAAAATCCGATGAAATTTCATAATACATTTTTAAGTAAGGCATACCTAATGAAAGACAATGATAATCTTTGCTTTTGGAGATCTTTTTACATCTAATTTCTGTTAGGTTCTAATCATTATTGTATATTGAGAACTTGGGTTAGCCATAAGGGCTCCAACAGTTTCAGATTTACATATAGATACCCATTGATAAGTTTACTACTACCTAACAAAGGTAAATTAACAGCAGTCAGTGTCAGTGATCCAAAAAGTAACAAATTGTCAGAACTCAATGAAGAATTCAATCACCATGTGGGAGAAAAAATTACCAATTCTATGGGCCCACAAAATTTTTACATACATTTTGCAAGTGGGTTAGACTTAGTTAGTAAAATAATTTTTATATTAAATAATCCCCGAGATATTCTCTTGAAACTGGATCAGTCACATATGAAGTGAATTCATGCTGAAATTATCACATACTAGGTATTTGTTTTTATTTATGACATGTATTTCCTTTCATTGCCTTAAATAAAATACATGACTGATGCCTTCTAATTTGTCAGAGTGTCGATATTAACTTTCTAATACATATATCAAAATAAAAAGATTTGTAAAACAATTATATTTTAACAGAGATTTTATCTATGAAAATTACTAGATCAACCACTGTAAATTTCACATCTTACGTCATAATTTTTTTTATAAAGACATGCAAAAAGGCAAGATAAATAAAAAGAATTTCTAAATACTTCGATAAGATATCAGTATGTACATGTATATTTATAATTATACACATGTGTATCAAGGTACTGAACAAACAAAGAGCAACAATTACAAATAGATTTCTATACAAAGAATGAATCTGAATACTAACTTGTTTCTGAAATGATGTGGTTCACTTCTTTTTCTCCATACTGGTTTCAGATTGTACGAGTCACTGGCTCGGAAAAGGTAAGCGATGACACCACATAGCAACAAAAATATAAAGTGGTTTGGGTTCACCAATTTGAGCTTTTCCCATAGAAAATCCATTACATAATTTCAAATCCTTACATCATCTGTTTCTGAAACAAAAAAAGTCAAACCTTTACATCATCCTATCTACAAGTAAAACAAAAAGTTCTCATGAAATCACAGAGACTTGTCACATATATTCAATAGATCACGACATAACACCAGGAGTTAAGACAACTCCACACGATTCCATTGCTTGTTTTATTCATGCAGTCTTTGCAGAGCATAAACATGTACTTTTACATCTACATAAAGATAATCTCAAGTGATTTAAAAGTGATACAAGATAGAAAGAGTACTAACAATGCAAGGATAATCAATATACACATAATCGAAAATCATATAATGGTATGTGTCAGCACCTTGTGGGAAGGATAAAAAAAAGAGTACTAATAAAGCTAGGATAATCAAACCTGGTAAACATGTTTCCCATTGTGAGAGGAAGATGTCTACTACGGTATTATATTTCAATGTCAAAGTCATACATTTATGAGTAATCATAATGGAATAGTAATAATAAGGTTAGGATCATCAAAATTGGTATGTTTCCAGCAGTGTTGGTGCCAAGTATATTTTGAAAAGTAATAATTTTGCTTCTCAAGTTATACTTTATTGATGTTTAACACAGCCATCTTATCATTTTATTAATACTCTTTGTCTCCCTCAAATTTTACCACAACTCTTAAATAATATGAAATATCTTATTTTGTAATTACAACTTAGTAATTTGTATTTGAATTTAATACTAGGATGTATTACATCAACATTTTTAACATAAACCTATTCATAAGTTAATTTAAAAAATAAGAAGAGATATGTCTAAACTATGAAATATAGTGTTGTAAGACCTGTTCTATCAACATGATCAATGATTATGTACCTCAGTGGTACTTAACTGAAAAGTCATTGAATCACCAGTTCAATTCCAGTTGTGTCTATTGTATCTTGAAAATCTCTCCTACATCATGGGAGAAAGTAATTAAATGTACAACAGAAATATATGACCATTGAGAAAAATTGCTAAGGTTATCTTATTCGGTTAATTTGAATTAATTCAAATGATTGGTATTTCAAATTGAAGCTTTAAATTACCTTTCAGAGCAAAAAATCCCTCAAAACTTAATCTAGTGTTTCAAAATTTGATAAATGGCCTTCAGCAGGCACTTAATCACCACATTTCAATTTCCACAAGTCGACAGACTGTTGTGCAGTGTTTTCAAACCAATGCAGCAGTTTTATGTGCTAAGAATTATACAAACGTTAGTATAAAGATATATATTAGATAAAGTTAAATTGTGTTTTAACTAAGAACAGTATATAAAGCAAAATATCTACATCTTGGTCATAAAATGATATTGACGTAGTCATATATCTGCGCTCATCCTTACAGTGGTATCATCAAAATATTAGAGGGCGAAGCCCTCTCACAGACCGAAGGGCCGCGAGAGCGGAGCTCTCCCTATAGGTAACACGTATATATATGTTTAAAAGGAAAATATAGAAAACTAATGAAAAATTAAACTATACCTATGGAATTTGAAAATTTTGATCCCAGACCCAATGGCGTCGATTCGAATACTAGCGCGTGGACATGTATTTCTCCATTTTGAATCTTGTGTACCCATGTTCACGTCGTTCTGAGATGTTACATAAAATCCATAAAAGCATGTAAATCTTATTTTATTAATCATATATAATCACTCCTCGATTAACGCGATTGTACCATGTCTCCTATGTTTGTAAATTTGCTAAACACCGATGCTGGATATGACATCATAATGCACTGTTTACATCAGTTGCATTGAGTTTCCCGCGTTCATCGAATAGGCGGATCAAAATGTCTAACGTTAGATTGATTGATTGTTTTGCTGTTTTCTGCCACACTCAACAATTTTTCAGTTCTGTATCTGTATAGGTACGTTGAATCACCACTCCTGGCACATGATCAACGGAAATGAGAGAGCGCATGCAAATCTTATTCACGCTGAAGGTTTGATTTAAAGCCTTCTACAGTCTTTGAACACACTTGGTGGTCACTCAGTTCATTCCAGTCAATGACTGTAGTATGAAGAATGAGTTTCTTCTGATAGGTGTGTTACACGATGGTATATTGAAACAAAGGCTATTGTTGGTACTATGGATGATGTTCCGTGTTTCAAAGTCAGTAAATTTCTTGGCCTTGATTCGTCGTTTGTTGGTGGCTGCTACCAAGTAAGTATCAGGCGGTATCGCTGGTACTAGCCCTTCACAACCACCTTGATTAGGAATGTTAGGCGTAATTCTTTCCTTCGTTTTTGTAAAGATGGAAGATCTAAGGTCTTCAGCATGTTGGTAATGCTCCCTGGGGTCCGGTTCTTATAGTCTCCAGTAATAAAACGAGCTGCTTTCCTTTGTATCTTCTCCATCTTGATGATATCCGATTGAAGGAAGTGATCCCATATAATAGCCCCTTATTCTAGTGTAGAACGTACTAGGAAGATGTATGCTGTTCTACAAGTAGGTGAAGGGCTGTGGCAAGGATTCTGTCTCAGAAAGCTTAGTGTGGTACTTGCTTTCTTACATAATTATATTATTTATATGGGTTGTCCATTTAAGGTCTAATGACAACATGACCCCTAAATACAGGTTAGTCTGTACACTTTTGAGGATGGTTCCGCTTAGCTGGTAAAAGAATGTAGACTTCTGTCGGATACTAAACACATAACATTTAGTGGCATTAAAATGCATCCCCCACTTTTTTGCCCACTGCTCCAGGTTAGCAAGGTCTTGCTGCATTATTAGGTGGTCTTTGTGTGATGTTATCTCATGGTATAGCAAGCAGTCATCGGCGAATAAGCGGAAATAGACTGCACTGTATCAGGTAAGTCATTTATATGACAAAGGAATAGGAGAGGGCCTAATACAGTACCCTGGGGTACTCCCAAGTCCACCGTGGCTTCTTTTGAGCACTCCCCTTCGACAACTACCCTCATCAGTCGGATACATAGAAATGATTGGATCCACTGGTGTAGGCGGCCTTGTATTCCATAAGCTTTCAGTTTCTGAAGAAGCTTATGGTGTGGCACGGTGTCAAATGCTTTTATCTGGTGGCACCCAGTTTTTATTAGTGGAAGAGAGAACACAGACACAATGTACCTGGGAAGAGACCACCGACCTTCTGGAAGTAAACAGGGAAACTTTCTCACTTACCGGCACGAGCGGGATTCGAACCCACGCCGACCAGAGGTGAGAGGCCGTATGATTTTGAACGCGATGCTCTACTTTGATTGAGCTGTCTTCACACGTTAGGTGCTAACTTTGAGATATTTTTTGTCCTGTTATGGATCTAGATACTAATGCCAATACTTTTTTGCTTCGCCCTCAAACACGGTCACACCGTAAGACATATTAATACCGCTACATAGAATCACTGAAATTACCACTAATCACCGAAGAAATGACCAAAATCACCAATAAAGGGGCCGAAATTACCTTAGTGTATGTTCATCTACATACCATCTAGTCACACATCAAATTTCATGAAGATTGATAATGATTTGAAGGAATTATGGTCATTAAACCGATTAATGTGAAGCATAAATACAAGTTCTTTCCCATGTTTTAAATATATCGTATTCATGGTATTGATTTATACAATAAAGTGTTATAAATAAATGAAATAAAATATTTGTCCTGAATTTAAAATTGCCATTTGGAACTTACTGGCTAGGCCCTATTTATAGTTCGCTAACAATAATCGGTTTTATGGAAACAATTCCTTCAAATCGTTACCAATCTTCATGAAATCAGATCAGATGTGTGACTAGATGGTATATAAATTAACATATAATGGGGTAATTTCGGTCCCTTTATTGATAATTTCGGTCATTTCTTTGGTAATTTCGGTGATTCTATGCACCCTATTAGTACATTATTATGTGTGACAAGTCCCTGCGGTGCAACATTGACGATGAATTAATCTAATGAATTGTGGGAATTTCGAAGTTAAACGACACTGGTAGAAAGGTCAGTGACTAAATATCACAGGTAACTTAACTGGTAACATTACCTTATTTAATGTTTATGTTTGATCTATCACCGTTCTGTCACAATATGCTTTCGGTTTCTCCGAACCGGCAACAAAGCACGTTGTTAAGTTTTACCAGGGTGTTTCGAGATACAGAGATTAGGCCTAAGTTAAAAGCCACAAAAAAATGTCAGCATACAATCCTACAATTAAAGGATTTTACTATAAAAATATTGAAATGGGTTGTTTTTGTTTTTCTTAGAAAATTTAATAACATAAATAGATCGCAATAAATATAACGAACAAGTTATCAAATTTTCAAGATGGCAGCTCTCAGGCGGTCTTTGTAGTTTGAGTACAAACAACCTCAGATTAAATCTGTTTTTGTAATCATAATGGACGATTATGAGGATGATGAGGAGAACATGTGGGAAGGTGGACATGATGTAATTCATATTTTTGTTATTTTGGCTTGCTTAACGATTACTCAACAGTTAACTCTGTGTTAGTACAGGTCCAGCACACTCTCTAGACTCTTGATTTAGTTATATAGCTTGATTAAGCGATATAGCATTAAGATATATAGCTTTATAATGCTATTTGAAATAGCTTGATTAAGCTAGTATAAATTGAATTTCTCATGTGCAGTGTTAAAGCCAAAAGGTTGCATAATTTTTGAATGTGTTTATACTTGTGACAACATTATTCCAATCAGAGTTCATAACAATACAACCAGGGTTGTCACTAGCGCAAGAATATGCGTCCTAGACGCAGAAAATTCAATTGGGATGCAAGTTTGTCTGATATGGCGAGTCCCACGGACGCGTCAGTGACGGTCACAGATAAATCATAATTTTTTTTAGAAGCCCTGATATTGTGTATTAGTTAAAACTCATAGTAGGAAAAAATCTAGGTAAAATGTTACGATCTAGTGAACAGAAATAATACCCCACTGAGTTAAGTGTCCCAATCCGACTTTAATATTTGTTTGTTTAGCGTCAGTCAATTAGGTGCGAATTATAATATAAAATTCAAAAGATAATTAGATAACATGCAAAATGAAGAACGTTTTGCCACTGGCAGTTATTTACTCTTTTTTTTTTTTATTTATTTGTTTGTTTTACAAATCGGGATCAATTTTAAAATAAAAATGTTTGTCTTCCGGTAGCCATTTTTATTGGAATCGAAAGTAGCGTATAGTTTTTAAACTTGGTAGGTTTTTCAGATCATCGGCAAACAAAACTAGTACACATCTATTTTATCACAATAATAATTTGATTAAAATGCTTTTCAATATTGAATAGAGTTGTTGTGATGATAGGAGATTCGGGGAAATAATTCTGTTGGCGTGGATAATTAGATGTCTGAGGCCAAGTCGCGAATGATTAAAAATAAATCATTAAAATTTATATATTTTGTACTGCTTCCATTTTAATTGTTTTATATTTAAAAAAAGACTCGTTAGATATTCATGGGACTCATCAAATTTTCATGGGACTCATTAAATTTTCGTGGGACTCAAGCTACTTATTAACCACGAGTCCAGGACTCGTCTTCAAGAATTTCTAGTGACAACCCTGACTACGTCGTTTTAAGATTTCTCATGAAAAGAGAATTTATTTTGTGTTGTTAACTATCCACTACCCTGTGTGCATTGAAGCATAGAAAAGGATGGTGACCTTACATTGTGTAAATTGATTGCCAACCCATTATTCTGTTGATTCTCATTGACTTTTATTCTATTCTGAAAATTGGATAACTGTTGCTCAACAACTTAATATTCCTAAACATTTGACAATTGTGAATCAAAATTCTTCCTAAGGGACATAGTTTAAGAATTATTTTTTTGTTTACAATGTGTTGGATGGAATTCAAGGAATGAAATATGTTCATTCAGTGAAATTCGACTTTAATGCTTTTAGAAATTGATTTGATAAAAGATTTGAAATAGCTAAATCAAGCTATTTGATATAGCTTTATAAAGCTATATAGCTTAATAAATCTATATAGCTAAATCAAAAGATTGTGATCGACTTGTAGTTACTTTAAGTCAGCACTATACACATTCAAACAAACCAATACAAGCTCTGTAGAGCTTTTCAACTGACAGTTGTAGTGTTGTGTATATTCCACCCTGACTTTCAGGGGGTAAACAATCTAGAATTTCTGTCGGAGTCCATGATACAAAACAGTACAGTACTATATAGAACTTCAGGAGGTTAATTCAGCACTGATACATATATGATTATTCCCATACATTGACAAATATGTGTCTGGAGGGAGAGATCATTCAAATGTGGATTTCAAGGCATGACCAAGATTGTAACTGTTTACTTCGAAATAAACACAACTCTTTGATTGAATATAATATGAAAAGCTAATAGTAATTATTGTACTGAAGACCATAAAAT
Organism: Ostrea edulis; assembly: GCF_947568905.1. Classification (NCBI taxonomy): domain Eukaryota; kingdom Metazoa; phylum Mollusca; class Bivalvia; order Ostreida; family Ostreidae; genus Ostrea; species Ostrea edulis. The sequence continues at coordinate 51,385,388 of NC_079164.1, forward strand.
CACAATGTCTCTAGTCCTAGGCAAAAGGACTATACTAAGTGCAATGATAGTGGTTTCCATCTGCACTATTCTAGCATTTTTCATTTAATGTGAAATTGAGTAATTTACATGCTGAAATAGTCTGTTCTAAACAAAAAAAAATTTTCTTTCTAATAGACATATCAACAGATCACAAAAGTTGTGTACCTTGATCACCATCTTGCAATGCAAACTCAACTTTTCTGATCTTTGCTTTTGTAAGTTTTTGGTCTGTATCTATGGTGTTTTTTTTTGTTGTTGACATGTCTTTGACCTTATGATCTTGACCTTGGTGTTTGACCCCAATTTTAAAACTTTAGTGTTACAGATAACTTTTGAATATTGAATGATAGGACTTCTCATATTTCATATATATGCATTCCTTTTGAAAAAAAACTTTTAACCTTCACCCTGGAGTTTGACCTGCTTTTAAGAAAACCTAACTGATCAAATATATCTTACTATTTAAGAGAAATTTTATCAATCAGTTCATTTATATCTGTTATTCATTGTAATAAAGCCATGTCCAAGTTTCCTCCCATGATATGAGATATTCCTGGTTTCTCTTCATTTTGTCATACATCGATTATTGTTATTATTGCAGTCGGAGTCCTTTCTTTTCTCGCTAAATGTTACAAACTTTTCGATACTCCAATTCAATTCATCAATGCATTGCACGTTCGACTTGACATTGCATATAAGTAGACTGGGCACTTGCAATAAATTTCAACTTTGCTGTAAATTTTTAAAGCGTTTTAGTGATCCATGTCATTTCTCACTGGAGTATCTGTATTTCTATTAAATGTTGACCTACTTTTTGTTTATTCATGATCGAAATTATCAACACATTTACATTATAAGTATTCAATATACATGTATAAGGAAAGAATAATGAACAATTTTGAATGCTTTAAAGCATAAGAAATGTTTATTGTTAAAGGATTATGAAAGTGAAGTGGATCAAATTTGCATCTTTAGAAGCTGATCTTTTTGCACTAAAGACTTTTTTGTAGAGTTATCTGCCCTTTGTAAAAATAAGAAAAATATAAGTTTCTAAAAATGTGTGTGGTAAATGATTAATTTTATTTCATATTAAGAGAAATTGTATGTAACTTTTTACCAAGAAATTTGTATGAAAATTTAATTTCTTTTAAAAACATTTTGATAAAACATGCTCTTATCATAAACTTCAATGTAAAATTCTAGGTGAAATAAATCAAGCAGAAATCCAAGTTTTGAAAATTCGTACTCTTTTTATTTGATTAACCCTTCAAAATGATACCATGATTCCCACCATCCATTTACTAGATGTGAAAAATGGTCATTATACATTTGCATTGAATACTTTAAGTTAATATTATTATCTTATTTTGAGCCGAGGCTCAAGTGAGCTTTGTTGATCAAAACTTTACATTGTCTGTTGTTGGTGTCGTAACCTTTTCACATTTTCATCTTCTTCTACAGAACCACTGGGCCAATTTCAATCAAATTTGGTACATGATCACTCATGGGTGAAGATGATTCAAGTTTGTTCAAATTAAGTTCCCTGCCCCCATCAAAGGGGAGATAATCACAAAAATGCTAAATAGAGTGGGATCATTTAAAAATCTTCAGTCTAAAGAACCACCGGGCCAGATAAGTTTACAATTACATGAAAGCTTTCTGACATAGTGCAAATTCAAGTTTGTTCAAATCATGGTCCATGGGGGTAGGGTGGGACCACAATAGGGGATCAAAGTTTTGCATGCGAATAAGTAAGGAAATCTTTAAATATGGGCTAAGGTGACTCAGGTGAGTGATATGGCCCGTGGGCATCTTGTACAAATTTTGTTCCATTGCATGGCATTTCAATATGAAATTCATATAATGTATTAAAATTTGTGTAACTGAGCAAATGTCCATTTTGCACGAACTTAACAGTCTTAGGAAACTCTTTCTTTGCCTAGTCACCAGAGGAAGATGAAGAAGATGAAGAGGAGAAATTGGCTGCACAACAGGAATGCCTGGATTTGTTTTCTGGTAAAGATTACATCATGGAACCAGGAGTGTTTAGCACACTGAAAAGGTAAGTAGCTTGAGGAAATCTGTGTTATGTCTGAGTTTATAATATGTTTTAACACTGCAGGGAATAAAAATCACTTCACTAAGCATGAATTTGTTATAAACATGTTTGCTGTAACCGTGTGGTTTTTTTTTTTTACTGTATTTTGATTTACAACTGAATTTGTGACAACCATCACCTTTGATTAATATTCAAAGCATTTTGTAACTTTAGCCATCAATTCCATTTCGCATTCTCATTGGTCAATCCAAGTTGATAGAAGAAACTTGTACATGATTATTTTCTTTAAAATTTTACTTGATTTCTCATAATGCAAAAGTATAGTAAACTTTTGAATATGACAGATCCAGTTCGAAAATCTTTTCCATTTGCACTCACGTTCTGTGGACATGTTTTTTTTTAATATGTGTATTTTCTTTTTGTATAATAGTATGGAAAATTAAACTCCTCAATGACAAGGATATAGAATCTGTATTCATATTATATAGATTATCAGGATAAAGTACCAGTACATGGAAATAGTTATATGTGGACATTTAAATTGAAATTAATTTTCCCTCAGATTTTTACAAGCTGGTGGATCCCCAGAAAAAGTGGTGGAGATGTTGTCTGACAACTATACAGCTGTTGCCCAGACTGTAAACCTTTTAGCCGAGTGGCTCATCCAAGCAGGTATGGCTCAGTACGTCAGTGAATCAGATAGAGGAATATTGTTAATTGGAGATGAATTTTTAGCAAAATTTTCACTCATTGGAACAGAATATTTGGAGAACTACTGTTGGAGTTTATGATCAGCCGGTTGAATTTTTTAAGAAGGTTTATTTTCAATTACAAACTATTAACCATACTTGATGCAAACTACACAACCATTTTATGATTTGGATGCTGTATCTGACCTGTGTTTTCTAGAGGAATTATTTGACAGGTGAACAATTTTCTAGTAAAAAGTTTTTGTCTCGAAGGAATTTTCACTTATTTGCACTGATCACTGGTATTAAATTGATGATAGTAACGATCATTACTATCATCCCAAGATGGCGGAAGGAAATTCCGGAAAGACCACGTTTACTTATATCTATTTGTATTGTTTATTTGCGAATGATATGTAGGTAAGAAATATCATACACTAGCAACAATTACGATCAGGTGTTATTTTATCTTTTATATGGCTCATATGAACAGAAAATTCGTCGTTGAAAAAACAGCGAGGATGATAGTAACGAAAGTTCTTACGTTACTATCATCATTCCTTCTGTTACTATCATCCTCGCTGTTTTTTCAACGACGAATTTTCTGTTCATATGAGCCATATAAAAGATAAAATAACACCTGATCGTAATTGTTGCTAGTGTATGATATTTCTTACCTACAGTACATATCATTCGCAAATAAAATATAATAAGTAAACGTGGTCTTTCCGGAATTTCTTATTTTTGTTTGAATGAATACCTGGTTGAATAGGTAGGAGTAATAATAATGAACAATATTTGCTATGTGCAGGTGTGGATATTAAAATTGTTCAAGAGATGGTAGAAAATCATTTAAAGTCCATGATTATGAAACACTTTGATCCAAAGAAGGCTGATTCCATTTTTACTGATGAGGGGGAGGTAAGAAAAACAGACTATTGTGAATTAATGTCTTTTTTTATCAGCTGAGCTTAAACAGGGTATGTAAATGATTTAACTTTTGTTTCATAGGATGTAAACTTGTGTATCAATGATGTAAACTGGTTTCAGCAATTTTGTTGTTCTTGTGGTTAGGATGAAGTAATCAACAAAGTACTGAGTTTTTTGAAAAGGAGTGTTAGCTGTATATAAGGCAATGAAAACTATTTAAATCTGAACCATTGTTAAATTTCTGGAGTATGTGAATATATATGGAATAAAGAAAAATAAACCTCAGAGTGAAGAAAAATGCTTTGGTTAAATTCTGTGAAAATGATGAAAATATCTCTACAATGAATAAACAAAGAAAACTTTACGGCAAAATGACAACACAAGGTTGCAGACTGTATGAATTCTAATATTACTTAATTGTTCCTCATGGCAAGTCAATTGACAAATGTGACTTTGGCAAATACTGCTTCTTTAAGATGAAAGAATAAAGGGTAGCTGTACATTAATTCATGAGTCAACAAAGTTGTAATCACTCATAAAACCATGTATTTTGATGCCCACAAAAATTAATGAAAGCACAGTGGGTTGTATTTGAGGGAATGTAACAGTACAGTGTTTAACATGTGCAGACGCCCTCCTGGCTGGCTGAAATGATTGAGTTTCCGACGTGGAGAGAACTGTTCTATAAGCTGGCAGAGGAGTATCCAGACTGCCTAATGCTTAACTTCACAGTGAAGGTGACAATTTTTATTACTTGGAATGTTAAAGCTATAGAGTAACTGTGGCTATACTGAGCTGAACATGATCCATGCAGAATAAACTATCAGAGCAAATTATACCAGAACTAGAATATCCCTGTAATCTATAGATTGAATGAATTTGTTTGGAATGATATTTCTCTTTTTTTTTCTGCAGTTAATATCTGATGCTGGCTACCAAGGGGAGATTACCTCTGTCTCCACAGCTTGCCACCAGCTTGAGGTTTTCTCTCGGGTTCTTCGAACATCAATCACAGGAATGCTAGAGGGAGGAGAGGAGACTGTCACTAAAAACCTCCCAGAATTCACAGTATGTACGATTTCCTGTAATATTTGTGTGTTATGATACAACGTACTTGTGCTTTCTGTTTCTAGCGAGAACTGAGGATTCTGGTATCTCTAGAATTTCAGACTCTGGAGAGTTTTGCAGATTAGTTTAGATAGTATGACTGAAGATAACTATTTATTAATTTCTCTCAGGAATTGTATGCAAAAACTGGAGATGCTACTGTAGTCAATAGTAACATAATAGATCTGTATTTATTCAGAAAGAAGCCGTACTTTGATACCTCATTCTGCTTAGCTTTCAAAACTGAAGTTTTAACAATGTATTGTATTATACTCTTCAGAAAATGGTTTGTCATGGTGAACACACCTATCTATACAGCCAGGTGCTGATGCACATTCTGGCCCAGGAGACCAAGGGTGGATCTAACATTAGGCGGTTGTGTCAGGAATTACAGAAAAGTGCCCAAGCCAGGTCAGAGGAACTTCAGCAGCTTGTTGTTTTCTGAATGAGTACATGTACATGAATTTCCTCAGCTCAATTCATCATCCAATCAGCAGCTTATTTGTTTTCTGAATGAGTACATGAATTTCCTAAGCTCAATTCATCATCCAATCAGCAGCTTATTGTTTTCTGAATGAGTACATGAATTTCCTCAGCTAAATTAATCATTCAATCAGCAGCTTTGTTTTCTAAATGAGTACATGGATTTCCTCAGTTGAATTCATCATCCAATCAGCAGTACAAATACATACTGTGTGTGTCCTTATCTTAGCAGGAGTCTTGTTTTGATGCAATAATTTATGATCAGCACCAAAATTAGATATGGATGGACATTTTACAGAGAACCTGATAGCATTAATTTATGATCAGTATAAAGATATATATCGGTATTATTGTACAAAGAGACACTGATAGCACTGATTTACGATAAACCTGTAATATACACAAAAACACTAAAATAGGACTTAAAATATTTTGAAAAAATACAGTGCTATAATCATAACATGGTGGGCATACAAATGGAATAGAGTTTAATATTCAGTTTGTATGCCCACCACAGTATTATAGCAATTTTGCTGAATACTGAATGCAAGAACTCATACAGTAGTAATTTATATTATTTGAAAAAATCATGTATATTAATAGCCAAATTATTTTGATATGGAGGGTTTAACTACCAAATTATTTTCTGACAGGGAGATGGATGTGACCCCTATAACCCTGGCCCTTAGTGGGGCTGCAGCTTACCCTCGTGCATGCCAGGCTCTGTCCTCAATGTTGTCTAGGAATGCTCTCAATCCAGCAGATATCACCATTGTAAGTTATTTTCATGGATATCAGAGCAAATCATATTGTCAAATTATTGTTTTGCTGCTGGTCATGGTACAGTGGACATAAAAATGAATTTAAATCTTCCATTAGAGTATTAACTTTTTATCTACAAAATACCCATAAACCACAAAAATTGGGTTTCACATATACAACAGTCATAAATACAACATTGAATTTGAATGATGTATTGATAAAAATATTCGATATTTATCTAAATATGAATGAATGTAATAGGAAGCTGATTGAGTTCTTTTGTCTATTCCAGTTATACAAAATGTACATGGAAATGAATCCACCCCCTGTCGATCTCATCCGAGTTCCAGCTTTTCTAGGTAATTAAAGCATTTGGAATCCTGCCAGTTAATGATAAATCAGATGGCAGTAAAACTTGCTTATAAGGAATTCCTGGGTACACCTACATTTTATTCCTCCAGTGACATCCTGAGACAGGTTGTTATATACATGTAGTTGTCCAGTGACATCCTGAGACAGGTTGTTATATACATGTAGTTGTCCAGTGACATCCTGAGACAGGTTGTTATATACATGTAGTTGTCCAGTGACAGGTCGTGGGCCTCTATTAGTTTCCCAAACTTGAGTCATTGATTATTGTTGCCCTGTAGCGTCTTGCTGTAATTCCCAGTATAAATATTTCTGTGTTGTAAAGAATGTTTTATCAATTTTAATAAAAAGTTTGGAACCTACATGCATTGTGCAACTTTCAATTTCAGCAAACCAAATTTTTTTTAATGCAAATCATCAGTGTAACTGAATATCACAGAATGATGAGAGTAATAGCTGGAACATGCAGCACATAAAAGTTGCTCAATGTACATGCTATGCAGGGAAAATTTCTATATTTTGATGAACTTTCTTTTATTATATTTTTAGAGCTTTTAATTGATGCCCTTTTTAAACCTTCATCCAGAGTGAATCCTGAACACAAACCTAAGTATGTGTTTGTCCTGTCGTATGCAGCAAGTGTCACTGAAGTGTATAAAAAGGTTAGTTGATGTATGTTCAAAGGTGTTAAATGCAGAATGTTATTTCTCAAGGCACTTTGCTGAGTAAAACATTGTCCCATCATTGCTGATGCTATGGGAAAGGACTTGGTCTGTCAATTCTGATACAACTGTACAAATAGTGCATGTTAACAGAAACCTTGGAAAACATCACATGAGCATAACTAACAATGAAGATACAAACCTGGATATTTTACTGATTCATTCTGTCCATTTATTTTGTTGTTGTTTCTGTAAACAGCAAAATCATACAAAGTTCAATTTTTATGAAGTCATTTTACAAAATTTATCTGCAGTCAAAATGTTGGTCTTAGTTGTTAGTTTTCTTAATTATGTCAATATTATTATTGCGTTACAGTATATAATAAAACCATATCAAATAACTATTAAAACTCTTATTCTGATTCTACTTTACCAACTACACAAGAATTCCTGCCTGTACTTCTGCCCTACAGTAAATGTTTTGTCATGTTGTTGTACCTCTCTCGTAGGGACAAAGGAAGAGTATCAATAAGGATGAGCTAAAGCCGACAACTCAGGCTTTAGAACGAGTCCAAGCTCTGTGTGCAGAGAACAAAAGCTCATCTGAGCTTATCTCGGACATCAGTACACTGTTCCTCAATATCAAGTATGCTTTTCATTTTATCAAGAGCGACATATCAATGATATCATAAATGTGTAATTTTTGTTACATTTTTGTCTATTGAATTCACAAAATTATTTTCCATAAAAAGTACATGAATGTCTTTTAGCAACAAAGTAATGGTGTGCAAAATATTATAACCGATTGGTATTTTGTGTTTAACTGCCATGCCTACATAAAACTTGTCTAACTTGGTAGTGACCTTGACCTTTGGTATGCTGAGCTATAGGAACCTAACAACTATAAAAACTTGAAGAAATAAATCATTTATGATTATGATTATTAAACATCTGATTGTCGTATCATACAACACTGGGTGACAATATATCATTGGAAAGGACTAAAAAGTCTGCATTACATGTTACACAAAAAGCACACCATTACTGTACCGTTTCTACTGGAAGTCCTTGTTATGCATCTTGGGTCTGAAGTTTCAGAAATTACGTCTGTTTTTCTTTTTCACCATGCAGATTTCATTCTTCACTATATAGTGTGGTATACTGTGATGTGGGGAAGAGGGGTATATTATTTTACAAATATTTCTTCCTTAGTTTTCTTACCATTTAATCAACACCTGCCCTAATGGGGCCTTTACCCTTAATAGTTGGGACACTTTCAAACCATAAGATATTTTTATTTCAAATACTGACAAAAGTTTGAATTCTTACTTTACACCTTTTCAATTTTTTCCAATGCTAAACAAAGCATCATATCAAATTCAAGAACAGATCAAAGATCTTAATTTCATATGTGTTAATATTTCATTTTGAAAAAAATCAAAATTAAAATTTTGTTATCAGAATTTTCATCTGATTTGAAGCTTTTATAGGAAGGGGACTTGACCCAGTCATGTCTAGATTTAGAATATTTACATGCATATCAGAAATATGTTTTTCCTGGTTTTATCATTTGGTTAGCAAATCTGAAGCATATTTTGGGGGAAGGGTTTAATGTTGTTGTAAAACAAGAAAAGAGAATTTACATTTGATTAAAAGGATAAAATTTGAATTATTTTTAGTTTAGAAATAAGTTTAATGTACTGGTGTCCATAAAGGATTTTTGTTTTGTTTCATACACTCTTGAATCAATCTGAAAATACTAAGTGCATAGAATTACATGGTATATAACATTTCCACAAACACTAGGGGAAAATCAAACAGCAGTGATAGACATGTGTTACACCCCAAATTATCGCCGGCAACGATTTGATATGGATGACGATTTGGGGTTTCTTATGTAACACCCCAATTTGTCGCCCATCCTAAATCGTCGCCGGTGACAATTTAGGCATAACCTCACATCCCAAATTGTCGTCCCCCTTGCTGCAAGTATTTGGAAGCATCATTTACATACAAACTGGCCCTGTTTGTTAACTCCTTCTCCCCACCTCCTCTTTATTCTTCTGTGGTCCAGCTGTAACCGCAAAAGGTTCTCTGGACCTAATAAGCAAGACATTTTAATCTTCTACTTCGTCTTTTACGTGTTCTGTTGTATAATTTTTAAAAAGATTTATCATGATCACAGTATTTGTTATTGTTGTTTTGGTTGGTAGTGGTGTTGTTACTATTGAAAGAGTTGTATTTGTTGTTGTTGTTTTGGTTGGTAGTGGTGTTGTTACTATTGAAAGAGTTGTATTTGTTGTTGTTGTTTTGGTTGGTAGTGGTGTTGTTACTATTGAAAGAGTTGTATTTGTTGTTGTTGTTTTGGCTGGTAGTGGTGTTGTTACTATTGAAAGAGTTGTATTTGTTGTTGTTGTTTTAGTTGGTAGTGGTGTTGTTACTATTGAAAGAGTTGTATTTGTTGTTGTTGTTTTGGTTGGTAGTGGTGTTGTTACTATTGAAAGAGTTGTATTTGTTGTTGTTGTTTTGGTTGGTAGTGGTGTTGTTACTATTGAAAGAGTTGTATTTGTTGTTGTTGTTTTGGTTGGTAGTGGTGTTGTTACTATTGAAAGAGTTGTATTTGTTGTTGTTGTTTTAGTTGGTAGTGGTGTTGTTACTATTGAAAGAGTTGTATTTGTTGTTGGTGGTATCGTTGTCTATATGGCTGTTTTTCGTTCAGCCCTCCAGAGAGAGAGAAAGAGAGAGAGAGAGGTCCAACATTAAATCATTTTGCCTTTTGTTGTAGCGTCATTCTGTTGATCATGGGATTGTTAGGTCTTGTGCACTGCAGATTTGTTGGTGACTTCAGATTATATTAGATTACGCCTGTTAGCAGCCATTTGAACACTCTCCCACCATTTGGACACTCGTGAAAACCTCGAGAAACACCCATCCTTCCTCTTTATTTTTCAATATTTTGTTTAAGTCATTGCTCTCTCTCTCTCTCTCTATCTCTCTCTCTCTATGAAATGAAACCCATGTGTTAGTCCCATATAACCTACATACAAAATTTCAGCTCAATCGGTTCGCAAACACCATAGTGACAGTTGAAAATACTTCACTATGACAGCTCTTGGTGCTTTGAGCTCGCGATCAAGAGATTTCATGTTACGGGAAGCACATGCCAGAAACACATGTAACCCACATATCGGTTCACAAACACCAGAGATATTAAACACCAGAGATATTGCAGAGTTGTTGAAAATTGTGCACAGTTCGCAGCGCTTTAAACTTATTCCAGAATTCTCATTTTTGGGGAGGCATGTCAGAGGGTCACTTGTAATCTACATACAAATTTCAGCCCAATAGCTTGAATAAGTCGACAAACACCAGAGATATGAGTGCGGACAAACAAACAGAACAAATGAAACCTATGTACCCCCCTTCCCCCATTTAAGAAGGGGTACAATAAAATAACTTCTGTGTAATCTATCCTAAAAACGTCAATAAAATATTGATGGGCGACGATTTAGGACGGGCAACAATTTGGGGTGTACTATAGTACATCCCAAATTGTCGCCCCTAATGATAGTGTGCTAGGGCGACGATTTTGGGATGCCGGGTGACGATTTGGGGTGAAATGTCATCCCAAATCATCACCGGCAACAATTTGGGATGGGGCGACGATTTAGAGTGTAACATACATGCATGATTAATCTAGTGTATCCCCCTAACTTGGTTTGCATGAGGGCATACCATGAAATTTGGTGACTGTAGATCATGCCGAGAAACTGAATAATGTTTAAAATCATATGTATATCCTAAAAAGATAACTTAAACCACTACTGTGCTTTGAATTTAACAGATTTCCTGTGATTGCCTATGGAGTCTTACGTTGGGTGGATTACACTGTGTCAGATGCTAGTTATTTCAAACTCAACACAGACCACACACCATTACACCTTGTTCTTATCGATGAAGTGAGTGATATACAGATTTTATTTTTTATTATTTACCACGATTTTTTCTTTTTACTTTCATTCCCAATGGTGACTCGATCAGACCACAGAAGGATTTCAAGTATTACATAGGAACATATAGGACAATTCTTTAAAAATCTTCTGAGGAAGAACCACAAGAGCAAATTAAAAAGAAAATGATATGCAAGCATCATTATTTAGCATGGATCAGGTTCGGAGTTCTGGGTTCAACATAAAAATGAGATTGTACTTGAAAATTCCTTGAAAATCAATTTCTCAAGAATCACAAGGGTTCAATGTGTCAAACTAAAATGCAAGAATCCTTCTGTAGTGTAGATTCAACACTATACTCTGCATGATTACAGGGATGGGGGGGGGGGGGTTGCTAATATTTTTATGGGGAGGAAAATGTAACTTTTCAGGTGAGCGATGTGACCCATTGACGCCTTGTTTGGTTATAAGAATAAATGAAATGAAATAAGATGAAAATAAAATGTAATGAAAATAAAAACAAACTTGGAGTCTCCTTTGGCTCCACTGATAAGGAACTAAAAATACATATACATGACAACATAGAATAAAAGTGTCACTGCTGAACCTTTTGTAGGGTGAAGTTCAGTTGTTTAATTTCATCCTGCTGATGAAGTTACAGTTTTTGGAACATAATAAAGTACATATGTATGTATTGGGACTTGGTCCCATTCCCAAATACTTAATCTTCCTCACACTGGGCTGCACGTAAGGTCTCAAACAGTATGCTCTATTTTGTGACCATCTATTACTTGACTCCCAACTCTGTCCTTCTGCTGCAGTATAGGCTTAATATGGATCAAACTGCATGAAGTCGTATTTATGGATTTTAGTAATCTTGCTTACTGTAGATGTTGGGCGTTGTGTATATATTCCAGATAATTGACCAAGTTAAAATTTCTAGGTTAAGTTTTAGGACTTGGTCACAGTTTAGACTCTACATGTACCTAACTTGCAGGGATGCTAACTACCATGCTTGCCTCAGTTGCTGAGTGCAACTTAAAGTTCAAGTAAGCTTTTCTGTTCACTTTTTGTCCAGCGTCTGTCCATTAACTTTTAAAATTTAAAAAAAAAATTTCAGAGCCAATGGGCTACTTCCATTAAAGGATCCTTAGGTGAAGGGGATTCAATTTTGTTCAAAGGAAAAGCCATGCCCTCTTTTATTGCAGATAATTAAGAAATAATGAAAAAATAGTGGGGTCAAAAAGGATGAAACTTATTTTGAAACCATCCTCAGTTAGTTCCCATTTTTATATTTTTCTAATCGTGGCTCCCAGGGGGTAGGGTGGGGCCATAATGGAGGATCAAAGTTTGACAGGGGAATATATAGGGTAAACGTTTAAAAGTTTTATTAAGAACAGCAAGGGTATGGTTAGTCAGATTCATATGCAAGCATCCTTAGGTAGTGCACAAATCTTCAAGTATTAAAGTGTGAAATGTAAATATTTTACAGATTGTCACAAACCATGTTCTCCTTCACCAAAAAGCTTTAGATCTCTTCATTAGAGTGTTTGAATCTTCATTTGAGGAGCTAGAAGTTCTCTTTAGGGTAAGTTCTAGTGTGGGTGAAGCAAGCTCAGTGACAACACCAAATTCGATTTATAAAACTATTAACTCCAATCAAGCTCAGTATTACACTGGTAATCTTGCTTCACGTTCATGTAAATATCAATAAAATCCTGTCTCACTCGTGAAATAAATTCTAAATCCAACATTGACTCTCCTCTATTTACGTACCTATCTACTGGTTGTGAGAACGATAGCTGGTTTATAGTTGCTGTTGAGGACAAAAACTTGCTATTATTTGCATAGCCAGTAAATCCCTTAGTGGGTATTTTATCATACTGAACCTGAATTAAACTACCAAAAAAAAAAAAAAAAAATGAAATTGATACAGGAGGCAACATGAATTTCAAATGATGTCACAAATTAATAGCCTGTTGTTTGTTTTGTTTTTAAGTATTTTTCAAGACTAATGGTATTCACCTAACAGGAAAATATTCTTGAAACTATTTATATGCACATGAAGCAGCTGATTTGTTTGCAAAAACATTTATATAAACAGAAAATCTTCAGAGGTATGATATAGAACATGTTACATGTATATGCAGCTGGAGCTGAAGAAGGCAGTGCTTGACCGAATGGTCCACCTGTTTAGCCGAGGCTTTGTCATTCCTGTCGTGACCTACATCAAGAACTGTCTCGACAAACAGGACACAGATATTTCACTCATTAGACATTTTGTTACTGAGGTAAGAACCCTGCAATAATCCTTTAATATTATGCCTCCACCACAAAAGGAACATTGTGATACAGATACATTATAAGAATACCCGGCTCAGTTGCCATTATGACCCCCGTCAGATAAATTTTGGCAGAGTAATTTCCCTTGGATTTAGAAAATTTTAAACAAGTAACAGTTTCTGCTCATTATATAAGTCATACATGAACATTTTGAATTGAATTATGGGATATAGATACATTTTTGAAAATATGCAGGTCAAATTCATATTTGATTCCAGTCCAATAATTTTTGGAAGAGTTGAACCTCTTGGACTTTGAAGAATTAAAACATATCACAGTTTCCAATCATCATCTCAGTCATACATGGACATGTTGAATTGAAATTTGGGATATAGATATATCATGAGAATAAGCAGGTTAAGAACTTATTTGGTTCCAGTCAGATATATTTTGGCAGAGTTATGACCCTTAGGCAGAGGCATTCATGTCACTTCAACACATCTAGTTTTCATCCATCTATTGGTCCAGGACCTTTTGCCCCAATACAGAAGTCCCACAAAACTTTATAGTTAGTTTCAGGCTTTTTTTAAACTCTTTAAGTTTATTTCTGCAATATATTGTGGAATCTTTTTCTCCCATTGTACAATCTTTCAGTTCATTACTCTTTCAAATAATATTTAGATTCTAAAATGTGTCCAAGGACTATGTTTCAATCAGCAAATGTTTTTTATTTGAATATTTAAATAAAATCAACATTTATTGTGCATGTAAAATTCACAGCAGTATTAACAGTGAAACAAAACTTTCAAGCAGAGTTAAAGCTCATAGTAAGAGAACACAATCGTGGATCAAGAATATCAAAACTATACCCCATCTGAGTGTTTTAACACACAGCAGTATAAATGGGAGAAAGCTATTTCTATAATAGTGAGATGAGAAATGACATCCCTGTGTACTTTTAGGTTCTGGACATTATTGCCCCACCCTATACCCCTGAGTTTGGCCAGCTGTTTCTACCTCTCATCGAATGCAAGGATATCACAGGCTCACTACGATCAGAGGATGGAAGTGACCCTGTCTCCGAGTTTATATGTATGATATATAATATCAATGTGGTTTATTCTGTTTATCTGAAAATAGATTTCTGTTGGCAATATTTTTCAGAGTAAAGTCAGTTCACTGTTAGTTATTGAAATGAAATCATGTAATGTACTTCTAAATAAAACTATTAAAAATTATTTTTCAGTGCATTGTAAAGTGTGAAGAAAAATATTCAATGGAACTTGTGAGGATTGTCTCTCATTTCTTTAGTCGCTATCGTTCCCTGGAGGCACCAAATGGATGTGCTTCACTGACCATGTGCCACGATAGTTGACCAGACCATGTGCCATGATAACTGACCAGAACATGGTGCCATGATAACTGACCAGACCATGGTGCCATGATAACTGACCAGACCATGGTGTCATGATAATTGACCAGAACAGCATTCCATATATGGACAGGCAAAATATTGTTGGACAATATTGTTTATCAATATATGCTGAAGATTAATCGTTCATGCATGCAATAAAAATGTGTTTTTATGTGCATAAAGAATTTTTGAAGCTGTGACAGGTACATTTTGTATCTGAATTGTTACAATTTGTTAGTTGTAAACCATATCATGGTTAAGTACTTCCTAAGACCAGGAATGTCTAGTCATGTAGATTTTTTTATGAACCCCCCCCCCCCCCCAATGGACCGAGCATACAGTTTCCGCTTTCCATCCATCTGTCCTTCAGTCATATTTTGTAGAAGTTTTCCAGACTATTTTGACTATGCTTACATATATTTGTATTGTATATTGATGAGTTACAGATCAAATTTATGTTTATATCAAAATTTATTACATAACCCACTATATGAATTATAGTGAAATAATTGTCTTTTCCTGAGAAACTTGGATTTCATACAGGAGGAATGTAAATATTAGATATTGCCCGAGATCTTATGGCTATTGACAGATATTTGTAACTATTGGCCAAGACCTCAGCATGCAAGCATTAAAGGAACATGGACATGATTTTGATAAGTTAAATTATTTAGAATGAAAGTTACATTTAAAACAGTAGCAAACCCCAAAAGCTGACGAAAAGATGTACATGTATATGAGATTTTCAAAATAAGGCTCATGCCCAGTGTTACGGTACGACTCAACTATCAACATGGCACAAAAGTTGACAGCTTCGGGAGGAAAAAAGCTTTAATGGTGAAATTTTCAGTTCTTTTTCTTTTGTACACCCATTCTAAACCGATTTATCATTAATCTGTGTTGAATGTTTTCGACATAATTTTTTTGTAAATTTTGGTGTTTTTACCTCCACGTGAGGTTTCTTGGCTGATGACAGACATTTGTTTATAGTCCTATGAAAGCGCACACTCGTTTCACTAAGATATGAACACAGCATTTACAAATTTATACAATTTACATAAATATGAAGTGTATCCTGTGTAGGAATAATTCTAATCCACCAATTTATGAAAGATCTTTATTTCTATAACAAACAAAAAAAGAAAAGAAAAGAGAGATTCATAATTTCAAAAAAAAAAATCATGTCCATGCTTCTTTAAAAAAATAATTGCACAATTGTGACATCACATCGACATATCGCTTATCAAATTAACATTAGTTTCAATATCTGTAACATTTAATTTTCAGTACGAAGATTTATATAGTAGGTTACATAAAAAAACATATCCATTATCAAGCCATGTAACCCACATAATTTTAATGCCCCCGTAATTGGAAAATTGGGCATATGATATTTGGTTTGTCTGCAAAAACTTTAACAAAGGCCATAACCTTTGAACGGTTAGTACTAGGGCTTTCATATTTCACATGTGTATTCCTTGAGAACAGACCTTTCTTTTGGTACCAAAATGTTTGACCTCATAACCTTCACCTTGGAGTTTGACCTACTTTTGAAAAACTTCAACCTTTGCTGTAACAGTTGAATGCTTTGTGATAGGACATTCATATTTCACATGAGTATTCCTTGTGACAAGTCATTTAATACTAGAATTGCCTTGCTGCCGTATGGTGGCATCAGTGTTTCACAAATGTCTTGTTCCCTTGGGGCTGTGACCAAATATTCTTATCCATGGGTAATGATATTTATGCACTGTTTTTGAACAAAAATTTGATACTCCTTATGTGTGTGTGTAATGCAGTATAATAAGTGTTATTTAGTGCAATAAGTGTTATTTAGTGCAGTTTCAAAATGTCTAGAACAAAAATATTGATGTACAGATCTGTCAACAAGGGGGTGCTTTCCGTATTTACTTTTCATGGTATTTTGAAACTCTTATTGAATGTAAAGTTTACAGAGAAGGATATAGAGTTGTTAAAATACGAAGGATACAGTCATATACAATTCCTTTGTAGTGTTTGGAGCTGTCTCCTCCTACAATACCTTAGTGTTTGGAGCTGTCTCCTCCTACAATTCCTTAGTGTTTGGAGCTGTCTCCTACAATTCCTTTGTAGTGTTTGGAGCTGTCTCCTCCTACAATTCCTTAGTGTTTGGAGCTGTCTCCTACAATTCCTTTGTAGTGTTTGGAGCTGTCTCCTCCTACAATTCCTTTGTAGTGTTTGGAGCTGTCTCCTACAATTCCTTTGTAGTGTTTGGAGCTGTCTCCTCCTACAATTCCTTTGTAGTGTTTGGAGCTGTCTCCTTGTGAACTTGGGGATATCTACATTAAAGATTGTTTTAAGACTACATTCTGATTCTTTTGTACACTGGTTGTAATACAGAATCTTTTATAGGATTCTTCCTGAAGTGTATGTTATTATCTTAAAGAATAAGATGTTATTAAAACTACTATTAAATTGGCAGCCAATCGGCATCAATTGTTTAGTAAGCAACTATAACTTGTTAATCTTTGATGAAAATTGTGTGAATGAATGATGTAAGTATACAAAAACTTGTCATTGTTCAAAAATGTTGGAAGTAATTGATTATAGTTATATACATGTATTATGTGCAATTGAAGAAATTAAATAAAAATGTATTTTGAAAAGTTAAATTTCTCTTTGTCCTACTTGATGGCATTTGAAAATTTCATAGACATTTAGATGCATCAGTGATGTTTTACCTATTAACAATGTTTATTTTCATCCATGTGTCAATTTGATATGTCCTAGTTAACTCGAAAGAGAAGACACCAGTCTTCCATATCTGCTTCACTTTTAGATATTTTATTGAACATGGACATCAATGGCAAATTAACAACTCAACTTTATGACAAACAGGATTACTTCAGGTCCTTAATCATCAGCTTCCCATTATGTGTACACCTTCATATAGTGTTTGCCTCTCAGCGGATTCGATACACAAGAGCATGTTCTGCATATGATCAATTTTTAAATTGAGGCAAGCTACTGACAAATGAGTTGATGGGACATGTCTTATACCAATTGTATGGCCATTCTTTACTGATTTTGACTACAGATTACTCCATTAACAGATCAAGGTAGAGGCCTCACGGTGGGTGCGACAGGTCAACGGGATACTTATTCCTAGGCATCCAATTCCACCCCTGGTTTGCCCTATCTTTATTTTGTATTCTTAATGGGATTTATGAGATTGACCAATCTAATTACATTGGAGATTGACCACTGTTTGTCATCTCCACTTTACATTTACCACTGAAACATGCATCTTCTAACAAATAAAATGTAGTGTTAAATCAAACTCGAGAAGATTGGTTGAGCATTTAAATTTACTTTTTTGGTTACGCTATGGGTGAATTCATTCATTTATCAAATATTGATACATGTATTTACATCTCAAATGTTTTTGCTTCAATATCTTATTTAACTGTAATGGTAGTCAGGTCCTCAGGAATGTAATGCAGATGTGAACAATGTGCATATGAATCTTTGGTATAGTATGTATAATGACTGCGAATCCCAACAGAAGTGAAGTAGAATGTATGCATAAGAGGTGAATTTCAATTTTAGGTCCCCTGAGTAAATTCTGGTCGTTGTCTGTCATGCATTAACAATTGAGCATTTTTAATTTCTTGATAACTACCATTTCAATTCTCAATTTGGTATGAAGTATCTTAATGACAAGGGGGACATAAATTGTAAATTTCTGGACTCCTACACCCCTGGGGCCTTAAGCATGGGGCAAAAAGTATCCAATTTTGAAAAATCTTCTATAGAACCCCACATGTATAAGGAAAACTAAGTGCATTGTTATTGGAATGGTAGTTATCACGAAGAATTTAAAAATGTCCAATTGTTAACGGACGCAGACCAAATTGCAATAGGTCACCTGAGTTTACTCAGGTGACCTAAAAATCATGTTGGAATATATTTTTAGTCGAAAAGGAAATGGACAACTCCATACATTCTGTAAGTATAGAATCCTGTGTAAAGTATAAAAATGGACCAATCATGAATGATAGAAAGATTTTCATGCAGACTACGTGGACAATCTCCGTCATATTTATCGCAGTTGTTCAGCACACATTACTATTAAATTGCACAAATGTACATGAAATTTTACATATTTTGAAACTTTTCAAGTTGATTTAAATATTTTCTTATGCAACATCTACAAATAATATTTTAAAGTTTTACATACAACAACGGAAATGTCAGACCAGAAAATAATATATGCCTGTCGGACAGTGAAATTCAACAAACGGTACAATATACACCCGTCGGACAGTGAAATTCAACCTGGAAGCATATTGTGTACTCTGAATTGATACAACACACATTCTGAATGGAAAAGCCTTAAATTGGGTCATGGTGCACCAATCCATCTGACATGTGAACTGATTATGTATTTCTCTGAGAGTGAGGTTGAAACAAAATGTTGGTGCAATATCTATCTGTGATGATAAAAAGTCCAGGAAACCATTTGATCTACCTTTAGCCCTAAAGTAGGTCATGGTGCACCAATTAAGTCGAAATGTTGACTGATTATGTATTTCTCTGAAAGGGAGGTTGTGACTAAATTTCAGAGCAATACCTGTGACCATACCAAAAAAATCTGGAAAACTGTTTGACTTACTTCTACCCCTAAAGTACTGTAGGTCATTGTGTGCCAATCCAGCTGAAATGTTAACTGCACTTGTATTCCTCCGAAAGGAAGTCTTTGACTAAATATGAGGGCAATATCTGTATCCATAATGAAAAAAAGCCCAGAAAACAGTTTGACCCATTTTTTCCAAAAAGTAGGTCAAGGATGGACCAATCCAGCTGAAATTCAAACTGATCTTGTATTCCTCCAAGAGGAAGCCTTTGACTAAATTTCAGGGCAATATCTGTATCCATAATGAAAAAAAGCCCGGAAAACTGTTTGGCCTACTTTTAGTCCTAATGTAGGTCACGGACAGATGGACCAATCCAGCTGATATGCAGACTGAACTTGTATTCCTCTGAAAGGAAGTTTATGTGTAAATTTCAGGGCAATATCTGTATCTGTAATGAAAAAAGTCTGGAAAACTGTTTGACCTACTTATAGCCCTAAAGTAGGTCAAGGATGGACCAATCCAGCTGAAATGCAAACTCACTCTTACAATTCTTGAGGAAGATATTGTGACCAAATTTCAAAGTTGTACATGCATCCGTTACGGAATAAAGTCCGGAAAACATGACCCCGGACAGACAGCCGGCCAGCCAGTCGGACGGACGCATGGACAGCACCATAACATAATACATCCCGTCTAATGATGGGCGTATAAAATTCATAACGTTCTACATTTCTGATTTCATAATGTACTTTGATAAATGTATTAGCTTTCCTATGAAGAGAATTGATAAATTCACCATCAAAACAAGAGATGTTTGTAAAACACATATGCCCCCCATGGTGCAAAATTGAAAAAGGGTTATACACACAAACATCATTTAATTGAGAGTAGTATCATCAATTCAAAATATTGAGCAGACAATATCTTTCTATGTCAAGAGTGGAGTGACCTAAAAATCAATAGGGGTCATCAACTCCCGAAGATGTACCAAGTTTGATGTCTGTCAAGCAAAGGGTTCTCAAGATATTGAATGGACAGTATATTCCTATGTCCAGTTTGACCCTTGACCATGCGACCTCAAAATCATTAGTAGTCATCTTCTCCTGAAGATGTACCAATGTACGAAGTTTGATATCTGTCAAGCAACGGGTTCTCAAGATATTGAGCGGACAGTATATTCCTATGTCCAGTTTGACCCTTGACCTCAAAATCAATAGTAGTCATCTTCTCCTGAAGATGTACCAGTGTATCAAGTTTGATGTCTGTCAAGCAAAGGGTTCTTAAGATATTGAGCGGACAGTATATTCCTATGTCCATTTTGACCCTTGACCATGCGACCTCAAAATCAATAGGGGTCATCTTCTTCTAAAGATATACCAGTGTACCAAGTTTGATGTCTGTCAAGCAAAGGATTCTCGAGACATTGAGTGGTCAATATATTCCTATGTCCAGTTTGACCCTTGACCATGTGACCTCAAAATCAATAGGGGTCATCTACTCCTTAAGATGTACCAGTGTACCAAGTCTGATGTCTGTCAAGCAAAGGGTTCTCAAGATATTGAGCAGACATTATATTCCTATGTCCAGAGTAGATCGACCCTTGACCTTTAACCTGAAAACAATAGGGGTCCTCTTCTTTTCATAACCAACCCACATATGAAATATTACGATCAAGTGAATGGTTCTCAAGATATTGTGCGGACAACATGTGGTCTACCGACCGACAGGTGCAAACCAATATGCCCCTCTTCTTTGAAGTGGGGCATAATAATTCACATGCAAAAAACACTTATTTCACCTAAGTTCAGGGGATTTAACACTTTTACTGGGAGTCCTGACATGTTTCAAATTAATATTCATGTTTGCAATACACAGTTGGGTGCTGGCTTAGAGCAATGACAATCCTTTTGTCTCAACTTTACTAAAATATGGAGTTGCGTGAAATATATGGACAGACATGCATGCGATTGGACTGGGCTGAAGATCATGTCACTTGGACACAGAATGATTGGGTTCAAGTTCTGTTCACCGATACGTCCAGGTATTGTTTGGACTTTACAGACAGGAGGCACCGAGTGTGGCGACCATGACCGTTATAATGGTGGTTCCATCATGGTCTGGGGTGGAATCAGCAGGGATGGAAGAACAGATCTTCATGTCCAAGAGAGAGGAACAATGACGGGGGTGCGGTACCGGGATGAGATCCTCGATGTTTACGTCAGACCCTACGCTGGTGCTGTTGGCCCCGAGTTCATCCTGATGGATGATAACGCCCGTCCTCATCGCGCCAGGGTGGTGGAGCAGTACCTTCAGCAGGAGACAATTGTCCATATGGACTGGCCAGCGCGCTCGCAGGACTTGAACCCGATTGAGCATGTATGGAACATGCTGCAGGTTGCCCTTTCACACTGTAGAGCACAACCCACGACTTTGGCAGAGCTCGGAAACGCCATCGTGGAAGAACCTTCCCATTGGAAACATCTGGGTGCTTATTGACAGCATGGCTCGACGTTGTCAAGCCGTCATTGATGCAAGGGAAGGCCATACCCCGTATTGACACTTCATCAACTAAGTGTAATGATGGACTATCCCCAAAAACTGTGTAATTCTTTCTCTGGTTTGCTGCTAACTTTTTGTAATGAAATGCCTTTTGGTGTTGTTATCAGATTTCAAGCATTCCGTATTGATAAAAGTTCATGCCGTTCATGAATTTTCATTCATAACCTGAGTAAACACGTTTCTGAGTCAAATTTATGTCATTTGTTATGTTAGTGGTAAATTACACACATATAACCTAGTGATCCTTATCAAATTTTGAGTAGTATATAATGAACTTTAAGTAAATTTTTAATAGTTCTTAAAGTGTTTCCAATGTGCATTTTCCAGCCAGATTTATGTCTACATTTCTTTTAAAGTATCACACAATCACATAAAGAATTGACTACAGCTGGTCATTCAGTCTATTCTTTTCATTCCAATATCATAACATCCCATTGTCATAAATAACAGCAACAATCTATATATAGCATTTAAATTTTATTAGTTCCTCAGATATCCAATCAACTGGAAAACTAAATTTTCACATAATTTTCTAGTATATATTGTAAAACAAATGACAACTCTCATATCATTGGATACAAATTCAATACTTCATAAATAAAACCTACTGTTCAAGATGTTTAGAGGGTGTAGTCAACATGTCACATGACAGTCATATGAGTGATATTTACAAATAAAATTAGCTTTCAAAATATGTAACACTGTATAAAATATAAAAGTATCTGTACAAAACACAGGATGCACAACATTAAGTTTTTGTACACACCATTATCAATAAATTATCATTACAATTGATATTTACTATGGTGAAACATAGTACACTCACAACTGTGATTACACACATTGAGATATATAGTAAACTCCCACACACATTTACTGTGACATACACAATTCTTGTATTAACTGATAAATGTAATACAACAGTTTATAACACCCCTTGACAGTATAAAATTAAAATGCAGACTTCAGAACTCTGCAGCAATTCAAATTAGCAAAGCACTGCTATCTCTCAAATGTCTCTTCAAGCAGTCTTTGTTGCCAAATGTTTCCCACAACACACTTTGTCAATCTGAAAACTAAGTCAGTCTGAGACCAATTTTATTTCTCTGTGTTTGTCAACTCAATGAGCAAAGTGATTAAATCTGTAATAGATATGCAGGAAAGTTCCTGCTAATTTTTGTCATTCAGTTTATAAATGAAAATTATTATTTTTTTGAGTTTTTGTATTTATAACAAATAAGACTTGTTACAGACATACACAAATGATCACAGCTTATGGATGAAAATTACCAAATTTGTAACATGATAATTTACCTCCAAGATTTTCAAAATTAGTCGGTTTATTGCAGAAAATATTTTTCTATCAAGTGTAAAGGTTTCAAACTGATGCTGCCCGATTAAAACTAAAGTATCAAGTCATGCTATTCTATTTCATTTACCTAGCTAAACGACACTTGGTACAAACAGACTTTTTCCAAAGATGGTGAAAATGAAAACAGTTTACCTTATGGAATGTAATTTATTTGCATGATTTCTCAATTATGTCCAAAACAGTGGGGGATTTTGTATAGAGTTAAATAGAGCATGGTAATATAATGCGACTTTTGAACATCATAGAAAATTTATAAGTCCCTTAATATTTCATATTCGTACTTATTACAACCAAACTAAGCAAAAAATATAAATCAACCCATGCTTCCATTTCTTTGCTTGTATAAAGTGTCCTTAACAAAGACTTTTTGTTTGAAGAAATAGCAAATGACCATGGTTTTGTATACACTACAAACTTTAAAATCATGTACTAGGGTGGTATTTGTAAGTTCTTTTCTTCAATCAGTGTAAGTACCATTGAATGAATGATCATCTTACTCAGGAAATGTCATTCATCACAATTTGTTCGATTATTATCACATGTTGCATCACAGAGTACAAAGTATCCGATATAGTTCTCCCATTTTTCTGTAAATTATTTTTTAAAAAGTTACTTATAACATGAAAAACAGATTCCCCATTCCTTTTTCATTTGGTATGAAGTACATACCGGAACATACTTGGAAGTCAGAATTTTTCATTTATGAAGTCAAAACCCTGCCAACTCTGTCAACGCCCATCACTGTAAAGGACTTCACTTGACTGTCTGTTTACCTAACCTACCAGTATCATATCTTAGCACATAAATGTGAAATAGTTTAATATGTATGGATATGTATTGATACAAGACATGATCTGATATTGTTTTACCTTCAAAAATGGTTTAGTTTTCATAAATTTACATTATTTGCTTATTTTAAATCTAGTGTGGTCATAAAAGAGGAATGAATTTTTGTCCTCTGTACAAAACCTTCCTGCTGAACACAATAATTAATCTGTTAAGGGTATATACACCTCTCTCTTAAGAACCCACAAGTTTTTAGAACTTGCTTCTCATCCTTTTATGAGTGTGTATATATATACATATATATACATGTATACAATAACTTGTGTTTACTTAAGGGCGATTTCAGTCAAACTTCTTTTGGAGAGGTTGCATGCTTTTACTTTGTCACACACACACACACACACACACCCCACCTACAATATACCCATAAGCTTAAATTAAAAGTATTGCATGTTGATGGTGCAAGAACTCTGATCTGAATTTCCTAACTCATCTTATGGTCAAATGGGACATTTAAATGTAATTCTTCTGATGTTTCTCCATTACAAAGCTATAACCTGGACAAATATTTGTATTTGGGTGGAAGGGGGACATAGTTCTTGACCAGTTGAATTAGGGTCATCACATACTAGCCCTTAGCAACTTCTGTGCCAAATATGAGCTTCTAGTGTCTTTCTATTACAAAGTTCAAGCCTGTAATAAATATACCAATGTCTGTGATGATGGTCAAATTACCTTGGTTCTTAACTTCTGGGTCACAACACAATGTATTATCATATGCAACCTTTGCGACATGCATGAACTTCTAATAACAGTTCATTACAAAGTTAAACTGAGAAAATTTTCTAGTTTTTTTCATACCGTTAAGTTTAGAGTCGGGACAAACTCTTTGGCAAATGTATCTCCAATATAATATTTCCTCAAACTGACTAAGTTCAACAAAATGGAAAAAAAATCAAAATCCTTGCCACATGCACATCTTCAATACCCATTTAAAAACTCTGCAAAAAAAAAAAGAAAAAAAGATCCTCACTTGTTACATGGACAAATCATGTACTCTCTAAGTAATATTTCCTCAAAACTGACCAAGTTCAACAATGTGTAATTTTCTCAAATATTGAAGAAAATCAAAATGCTTGCCACATGCACATCTTCAATACCCATACAAACACTTTAAAATAAGAAGGTCATCACTTGAAGAGTTAGCCAGATAAATTATGCACTCTCCAAATAAAATTAATTTTCAAATAAAGGGGCAAAACTCCTCCATAAGAAGTTGAAATCGATCAAAATTCCAACATGATCTAGAATGACCCACAAAGAAGCGATATACAGTAGCAAGTTTCAGCTTGATATGTGACAAAGAAATAAAAATTGAAAAAGAAAACCCCAAAAGGATGGACGGACATACAGACATTGCTGTACCATGAAACGTCTCATCTATAGACGGACATATAAAAATGTAATGCAATTTCAGTTTAAGAGCCATAGACCCTAATCATGAGACCAGAACAGCTGTCGATAGTTGAAGGGATCATAAGTTTCAGTTCAGTACATGTTCAATAGTATTATGATTCAGTTTGGTTGTTTAATATGCACGAGTCAAATAAGAGTTACTTATAAGAAACAATGCACTTTCACTAAATGAGCTACAAAGCACCATCTTAGCACTTGAATCCCTGACTCCAAGAGCTATGAAATTCATGGTATTTTTGCTCATTATGATCAAGCACAGAGTTTTTCTGTTATATATTTGGAAATACATAGCATTTTTTAAATTTTGACTTTGTACAATTGCCCCTAATACCCTTTAGCTGCCAAATTTTGTAAACATTGTGAAATTGTTTTTATGTTTAATATAAGTTCTAGTTTAAATTCAGAAATAACTTGTAGAAGGAAAAGACTGCTCTTAAAAAGGTTATGACATCCCCTCAGATTTTAAGCAATCTTTATGCAAAATATGTACACTTAATGTCTCTTTGTAACAAAGCTATGGCCTATACACAGATGCAAAACAGACAGCTAGTTAGAGAGACAGGGTTAACTATCCCTCCCTTCACTTGTAGGGGTAAAATATTTCAAATTGATACCCCTCGGGAATAAAACAAAAACTGCTCCCATTCACACCATGAGATTTGGGCATGCCACCCCTCCAATGAATTTTTCCTTGAATAGTCCTTACAGAAAATGCCCAACAATATTTTTTTTTCTAAAGGCTTTATACATGTAGCAGAAAACCATTTACCCTCACACAGCACTTCACAAACTTACAGTATATGAGTATTAGCATGCTGATTTTAAGAACGGAGAGCTTGGATATGTGAAGGAGACTCAGCAGATGAAATAAACTAATACCCGAATTGTCTATCACCCATTGTTTCACACAAGTCTTTCTCTAATACCCGAATTGTCTATCACCCATTGTTTCACACAAGTCTTTCTCGCATTTTAGAACTGTAAACGATTCCCTCACAGAAGATCGTGTTTTTGTAGTTTTACAGCTGAAAAAACTCAGCACTTTTTGGTTTGCTTACTCCATGGATCCTGTGACCTGGACATCCCTCTAAAGACTGTCCTCTTTGGATAGGACTGTATCACCTAGTTTCCTGTTACAGTTTGTCTACACAATGAAGTGCAGTCCATTCTGTCCATCAAAGCTTAGAAAACTTGGAAAAATATGTGCCCTGCGTTCACAGAAAACATCCCACACTTCTAAATTGAATGCCTTATAGCCTTCTGTTATGTCTTGGACCTTCCTAACTCTGGATACTCATCATTTGAGGAATGTTTTGTATAAAAGAGTTGATTTTCCCAAAGAGCGCTCTTGCTCCATCAAGAATAAAACGTCTCGCAATGTCACTCTTTTGATTCGCTGCCGTGTGCTTGTCTGTGAGGGAAAACAAATCACATTTAAAACATTTCAGTTTTTAAAAACACTATCGAAGAAAATATGTTGCATAGTTGTACAGTACAAACATTAAAGGTGCTATTTAAGAGTTATAATGAAATGCATGTCTACATACATGTTTCTTACAATATATGATGTAATATTTACATTTCCAATAGGGCTGAAACGATTCACCGAAATATCGATACTGTTCAATATAAACACTTGATTCAATGTTCGATTCCAGACATTTATTACAAATGGGTTCAGTAAATACATCAGGCTTGGCCTGTACTTATTATTTCTACCTGCAAGAGGGATAAAATAGCATTGAATAACGTTCAGACTGTTGTTCGCCTTGAGGCTGACAAAAATAATAATGAACTTTTTAAACTACAGAGCCATCAGGTATCTCACCGTTTGACAGATTGGAAACATTTTGCTTTTAAAATTATGATTCTGAATCTTCGTAATTAAATTTTTCGTCAATGTTATTATTGGTTGCTTCTGTAAATTGTATCGTATTGAAAATATTGAATTGTGGCATAGGTATTGCAGTATGTATCGTATCAAGAAGGGAGCATATCATTTCAGCCCTGATGTTTTTGCCTTTAATATCTTTAAAAATTGTAATGAGAGCCCTTTTCACATAAATTCCTCAGAAATCAGAGGAAAACTGGTCAAAAAGGGAGGAAAACACCTCACCCTACCTGGAAAAATATCATTTTCTGCCACTTTAGATCAAATCCAGAGTGTTTCATTTTTTCGAAAATTGAGCAAATCACACCCCTGATTAATGAACACAGATCCCATTCCCATATTTGTGAATAAAATATTGTTCAAATTACTACAGAACTACTTGATAATTATAGTATGTCTATATTCTGGTAAAAATGAAAGTAGAATGTAAAGACAAGAAATAATATATACAATGGTATGACCTGTGACATTTCACACCAGCATACTTAATTAAGCAGGTTAGCACTTCATCAAAAGTATGCCAGCATGAAGTGTTGCAGATCATACCTTCATGAATTTTCAAAAATGAAATAACAAAATTTTTTTACAGGTCATAATATTTGGCATGAATTAATTGAACTTAATAGTGCATGGTCTTCATAAATGTCAAAGTTATAAACTACAGAGGAACCTCGTTTTTACGTTCCTCATTTATTATGTTGGAATTATAAAGCACAAAACCATTTTTTAACAAAGCTATATAAAATAGAACTGGTTATTACATTGTCCGAAGATGCCACAACTTGGTATTACATCCTAAAAATTTTGACAAAAACATAATAAACTCCTAATTATTCAATAGTGATTCTCAAGATAATCAGTCATTCACACCTAGACTAGCCCGGGCAGTCAGTGTGTAAATTTCCTGGTCTGTTAGGGGATTAGAGATGCTCGAATGATCACGCTTTGACAAATCTAGTGACATCAATAGAGATGAATATCTTGTACTGAAACCAGTGATAAACAATTAAATATTTATCTAAAAATTGCACTCTATAAAATTTTACTTCATTTTTCATATTTCATAATCGAAGAAATAATAATTCTCAACATGCGTGATTACCATTGTGTGATTTCTTTTGCTATTAAAACTCCAGTTACTTTAAAAGATTTATTGCATTTAAGGCATTCCCACAAGAATTGTGGAAAATTCGGTTAACCACTAAGCTGAGGGCACTCCTTGAGTGTTGTAATCTGGAATATAGCGAGTATTACTGTAGATTAACCTAATTATCAATCAGTGGATGAGAGTAACATTATCAGACAGATAAGAGAGTGTTCAATATTAATGAGGTAGAGGATGAGTGCTGAATGGAAGTTTAAGGGTGATAACTCCGAATTAAACTTCATTGTACATCACTGCATGCACCAGTGTGGCTATGAGAATATACAGAGTTGTTGACCCTCTGCTGCAGTGTGGAAGTAACTAAAGGGGTGACACTGCACAATATGCTCAGTATACATCTTACATTTTTGGAAGATGAAGAACTGCCTCCATTACTGGTACTCAGTCCTCCAGTACTAGTCTGTAAATAAACAATGAACATAATAACATAGATCTCCTCAGCATGCTGTTTCCTTTTACAGGTGTATACTGTAGATACCTGAATATAAGCGAGCAATTCATTATCACAGAATTTAGCGAGGAGCATCACTCGCAAAATAAAATCACTCGCTTTTAATTTTATATTGCTGAAATGTAAAACCTCATCAATCACTCATGAATGCATGTTTTCACGATTTGATGTCTACAAGTCATTCCGTGATATTAGTACTCACATAAGACATGTAAGAAATCTATAGTATTCATACCATAGTTTAAAAAAGAAAATATTTGGATGGAAAAATAGAAATAATATACAATTCACCTTATGTTGTTAATCAGGAAAATTCCAGGAAACTTTATTTTTACATTGCCAGGAGTGGTAATTTGCAAAATTTTATTCTAGTGAACACACACTATATAATTATTTACAATTTGGTACGGCAGACTATGAATTTGACAGTTTAAAATAAAGATGTTTATTGATCACTTCAGTCATATAACATTCATTGTAAATTAAAATTATATAGAACCAATAATTCAAAGGTTCTTTTCAGAGATTCTAATATATAATTGTGTAATAATTCTACACTTCAGCTTTAAATGATGTTGTGACCGAGATTCCAATCACCTCTTTACTTCTATTCATATGATAGATTAGACATGTATAAAACACTGGTGTCCCCATATGGTAGCAAAGTAATCATTCTGGTACCAAAAGAAAGGTCTTTTCACAAAGAATA
Source organism: Ostrea edulis (assembly GCF_947568905.1). NCBI lineage: Eukaryota > Metazoa > Mollusca > Bivalvia > Ostreida > Ostreidae > Ostrea > Ostrea edulis. Next base: position 51,415,142 of record NC_079164.1, read on the forward strand.
TACAAGTCAAATATGAAAGCTCTAGCACTATGCGTTCAAAGGTTAAGGATTTTCAAAGTACATCAAACTCCAATGTGATGGTCATGAGGTCAAAAATTTTGGTACCAAAAGAAAGGTCTTGTCACAAAAAATACACAAGTGAAATATGAGAGTCCTAGCACTGAGTGTTCAAAAGTTATGGTCAAGGTTAAAGTTTTTGCAGACAGACCAAAAACTATATGCCCCAGAATTTCTGATAACGGGGGCATAAAAAAGGAATTTCAATATAACATTTCCCAGATGTATTGGTCTTTAAATTCAGTATGATATATATATATATATATATATATAATACATTTAATACATACATTTACATGCAAGTAAAATAAGTAAGGCTATTGATTTTCATTTCTACTAGACAATACCATGTAAATCGATTAACTAACCTACCCAAGCTGTCATGGATGTTTCAGATCTATGAGGGATTTATTCAAAAACATTCCCACAATTACAATTTTTATCATTGGCTTGGGTAAGCAAGCTATGAATTTCTGGCAATTTCTAGATAAACCAAGTGACTGTCTAGAAATAAATGTATTTTTCTTTAGTAAGATTTGAACCAGAATTTTATTATTCATGAGTTCACAAAATGACAACCATGTAGGGGTTTTAACCTAATCTACAGAATACATGTAAAATGTGTAATGTGGTTGCAGAAACATCCCAGCCTGAGAAATCTTTGAAGACTTACTGCACTAATTTCTCCAAAGTCTGTTTTCCTCTTCTTCCTCGGTCCAATAGCTGCCAGGGCTGTCTGATTGGCTTCTTCCTGCCTCATCCTCTCAATCTCAGCCTGTTGTAACTGTAACCAAATGGGAAGCAATTTCAGACACTGTCATGGCATTTTTTGGTACAAAGACAAAGACTAATCCTTTGAGATAAGGAAGATAATCTAAATAATTAGGAAAATCAGACATCAAGAAAATTACCTATATGTAATTTCTAAATCATTTATGCAAGAACTCAAGGGCCACAGCACTCACCTGAGTCATACTGCTCATATAGAAAAGTGACTCTGAAGCACTGAAACCCTATATAAGGAAATTCTTGGACTTCTTTAGTAGGGGCATAGTTTAAACAAGCTTAAATCTATTATATCTGATTTTATTTGATTAAAAATATTTTTTTTACATACATATTTTTCCTTTCCTCTATCTGTTTATTACACCCTCATCCTTACTGTGTTCCCCTCCTGTACCCAAAGGGCCATAATTGAAATGAAATCTAATACAACCACTACACTACATAAGATGGAAATATTTAGTAAAATGCAATATAACGTCTCTATCACTATACACAATACAAAGTCTCCATTCCCAAAATCCTCTGTGCATGCATGAATACGTAAACATGTGTGTCTGATATCATATTTGGAAATTTTTGACAATAATCAGACTTTCATGGCTATTGTGAAGCTTTGAATTGAAGATATCACACAAAATTTAATCAAAACATCTAAAACTTGAATGAAAAGCAGGTAGAGTCTGCTTTTAAATCTTGTTGTTTTTTTTTTTCGTCTTCCAACTGTTTGAAGCTTTTGCTGACATGCCACCGATTCTACAACATTATGTTTTCTAGCGAACAAAGAGTATGTTATATTCAAAATATTTTTATTTCAATGTGCATGACAGTTACTTAAAACAACTGCACAAATACAGCCATTAGGTACTGGCAAACTATATGCAATTGCATATGAAAGAGGCTGTGAAGAGGACAATCCAAAAAGATGCGTCCCATGCCAAAAAGAAGCTCAATATGTGTGTCAACTCAAAAACTGGAAAAGTGGTTCTGGGTAAATCATAATATTCATTGTAAACAGACGAATGGGAAAAATTTTGAATCAGAAAAACTCATTTGAGCTTTTAACTAGGGGGGAGCTAAACAAAATGTCTATAGACCTTTATGATTATCTTTCCTGAGTATCAAACAACAAATAACTAACATGCTTCATAAAGAATGTCGTAGTTCCTCTCCTCATGTATTTTCATATATAAAATTTATTTTTTAAATGGACAAATACAGATCACAATAGACAACCTGAGTTATTCGGTGACCTGAAATAGCTACATTTTATAAAGAGGACAAACAAGGGTATCTCATACCTCTTTGGCTTTCTGTTTAATCTTCTGCTGCTCAGGATCTTCATTTTTTGACCGACTCTGAATAATTGAATCAAATATGTTGTTTAGGGAAAGTCTCAAGGCTAACATATACTTGTATCTGTGCAGTATTTTCTTAATCTATTGATGATAGGTATTGATGTGTAACATAAACACTGAAATGATCCTGAAATCAACCTACATTAATGTTCAAAACTAAGTTTACCTTTGCCACCTTCATGATTTTTTCCCACTCCTGGTCATCATGACGTTTCTTCTCTAGTTTATCAAGCTCTTCCAGAAACTTCAGCTGAGATTTGGCATCATTAGAAGCCTCAAACTTTTCATTCATCTGAAAAACAATTAAAATGTAATCGTTACTAATTCCAATGTGTATGACATGTGATTAGACTATAGAAATCTTGTTGAATCCATAATGTTATTCATACAACAAAGATTTATCTAAAAAGTTTATCAATGACCTTTATTGTAAAGCAAAAATTTCACTTGAAAGTAAATCAATAATTTTACTTGATGTACTAAACAGATCTAACTTGACCTTTATTATCTAACAGTTACTTTATTTGTAAGGGAATTCACAAACATTAAAATGAATCAATGATCTTATTTGTAAGGCAAGGATCTAACTTAAAATGAATCAATAAACTTATTTGTACGGCTGGGATCTAACTTAAAATGAATCAATAACCTTATTTGTAAGGCATGGATCTAACTTAAAATGAATCAATAACCTTATTTGTAAGGCATGGATCTAACTTAATAACCTTATTTGTAAGGCAGGGATCTAACTTAATAATAACCTTATTTGTAAGGCATGGATCTAACTTGAAATGAATCAATGATCTTATTTGTAAGGCAAGGATCTAACTTAATAACCTTATTTGTAAGGCATGGATCTAACTTAAAATGAATCAATAACCTTATTTGTAAAGCATGGATCTAACTTAATAACCTTATTTGTAAGGCAGGGATCTAACTTAAAATGAATCAATAAACTTATTTGTAAGGCAAGGATCTAACTTGAAATGAATATTTGAAAAGCAGATTTCATTTTAATAAAATGAATCAATACCCTTATTTGTTATAGAAGTATCTAACTTTAAGTACCACTGGCCTTGTTTGTAAGATAAGGATCTAACATTTTAGTGAATCAATGGCCTTAATTGTAAGGAAAGGACCTAACCTTGTAGTGAATCAATAGCCACATCTTTAAGGCATGATTTTATGTTAACTATATTTGTAAAGGCAAGGATCAAACTTTGTAAGGCTAAGATCAATCAAATTAAAGTGGATCCATGTCCTTATCAATAAAGTCGAGCAAATAGATTTCACTAATTCTCTGTTGCTTACCTTGTATATTTCTATTCTATGTTCAGCAATGGTGTCGAGTTTCTCCAGGAGATCTCTAAGACGTTCTTGTGTCGCATGTGAAACCAGATTAGCAACATCTGATGAGATGTCATCTAACCCCTGCTTTTTGGCTGTAGAAGACACCACAAAACACATACTCAATTTCTTGTTTCCAAAGCAATGTTTCAGTTCTTTAATCAATATAATATGAATACCAATTTCTTTATAAACTGTAAGGAAAATCCATAAAATTATAAAAGCAGTCTCTTTGTCTGATATCAGTAAAGCTTATGAATAATCATAAACAAATGGGGGGGAAACACTATGGACAGAAAGTTGAAAAGTCGCACTACATGCAATTTAATTGACAAAGTAAGTCATGCTCTAATTGGCTCAAAACAAATGATTATTCAATACTGTTGGGTCCTTATACTCTTAAGTACTTAATTTGGTGAAGTTACTGATCAATGTTAATTTGCAAGAATGCAAGATCACAAGATCTCTCTCTTGACACACATCACTTAAACAAATCACAGATAAATAAATGCAAGAATTTTGATTTTGTGATGAGGGTTCTTGCAAATTACCACAATCAATTATTACTTGCATAAAATAATGTGTTAACAGTTCTTCAGGTGAGCAGAATGTGGCTCTCAATGCACTGTTGTTAGATCCTTGTGTATCAAAATGAAACTGCTTGGATTATAGGTGAAAAGGATTTGGTTCACAAAGCACATAAATTTTTCATGTTTGGATTCAAAATTTGTCCATAATCCTATTGAACAAAATCTCTATTTGTAGAAACTCACACAATTCACTGTGATATCACAACAGTTACTTAAATATGAGGAGGGTGACACTGATTTTTTTTTTATTGAAAACTGTGCTGTTAAAGAACGTCATGGAGACGTTGCAAACATTCATAAGGTTTTGTTTCGCTGCAGGAAAGTCAGTGAACCAGAGAAGATGAAATTTCTTAATTTCTTAATTGCTATATTATGGCTCTGCTCTGGCCCCCTAGTCATGGAATGAAAAAATAGACTTTATGCTACTTGAAGAAGCTTGACTATAAATTTGGCAAATCATACCCTTGCATTCCATCCAAACAGTCTATGTTGAACAAAACAAAGTAAGAAATCCCCTCCCAACACACAGCCTTTTTCTTTGTGTATATTTAATTCATACAAATGTCATTGAAATGTTATATAAATCTTGTGGATAATAAGTTTTGGAAATTCTCCATCTTTTCCAATTACTTCTGAAAATAAACAGGAATTGGATTGTTGCTTGAGATGCAATACCCATTCAAGAATTTTTCACTCTTATTAAGATGTCACGAGCTGTACATAAAGTGCCACAAATTCTGACCTATGCATTGTGCTCAGGGCAATGAGAGTTCTTTATCTTGCTAATGCCTGCCACGGAATTTGGATTTTAAGGATCAGAATTATCTACAGCTCTTACTTCTAAATAACAAGTGTTTGGTAAAGGAGCATTCACTACCCATTTTTTACGTCTTAGGTTTGATGTAGTCAAGGTATGAGCGAGGCTTGAACCCACAACCTTCTAGTCGTGAAGTGAATGCTAGCCACTAAGCTACTGTGACTGGTCCTGCAAGTGTCATTGACACTGGATGTAGAATGTCATCAAAATACTGTACACAGGAAATTTCAGCCCAAGACTCTTCTGACATTTCTATATTGATTTCAACGGTCTTGTGGACAAGTGTTGATTTTTTAACATTTAACCACTTGAGCTTTCAACCAGGATATGGTGAGCTAAAAAGTATGCAAAAGAAGTTTGACTGATCAACAGATGGACAGGAAACCTATGAGTCTATAGTTTTGACATTACATGTGTTTAAAGTGAGACAAAATGATCAATACCTATTGCTGTGATTCTGCTGAGTAGCGGGCCATGATGCAAGAAAGCCTCATCCTTACAAGAACGAATTTGTGTTCCAATGAAGTCTGCATTACTGGCCAAGATATTCTTACTCTCTTCAGACAGATTGACACCACCCATGGTAGCTACATCATTTATATCATCATCATCCCTGTAATGCAGAAGATGGTATGAAAAATAATATTTCAACATTTCAAATTTTCACTGAAATTTTTTACATATGTATAAAAACTTATACATGATTTTGGTATACCATTCCTATCGAAACAAGCGGCCTACGGGCCAAAACACTAAAATGAGTTGCTACACACAAATGATGATCTATAACAATTTTTTCTAGAAGTGAATGCATCCTTTAGTATGTACATATTGCACAATTATGGGTCCTAGTCGATAGTATGCTTAAACTAGCACAACAGAGCAAAATGACTCATGGGACAACTGCACTTTACCAATATGTACAAAAAACATGGAAATAACACATGCTCTTCCTATATCAAAGTCATGCATCAGCAATATTGTTAAATTGGCAATAAAATGCAAAAAAAGAAACTCAAAGCATTTTCAAAACACCTTTCTCTTTCATCCTATCAGCCACTCCAAAGTCATGACATTGTGAAGCACAAACAGTGAAGCAGCTGATAGCAGTATCATGCCCTTTGTTTATGATGATCTGTATGAAATTTGCTGTGAATGGAGATTTATGGCAAAATTTGGTATTTCTGGGAAATTTTAGCAGTAAATGTGACTCTTGTAATGATGGAAATGTTAAATAAGTGGAAGACAAATCTAAAAGTAAGGACAGTATTGTTTAGATGTGCAGTAATCAGCATTGTAACAAAAAATATTCTGCAAGAGAAGGATCTTTTGGTTTTCGGGTATCTATTTGCTACTCAAGCAGGCCGTGAAGCTAACTTACTACTGGGTTTACGAGCTATCCAGGGACTTTACTTCAAAGGATTGGAAGACACTACATTATTGTGAACTGGAAAAACTTTGCAAGAGAGGTTTGTCTTTGCATTTAAAACAAGACAGTGAGAAGATCGGTGGATTGGGAAAACATGTGGAGATAGTCTCGAGTTAGTTTGGCAAGAGAAAATATCAATGTGGAAAGAGAGTGGACGGTGTTTGCTGAGATTGAAAGGGAGTCCAAAAAGTGTTTCCTTGATGTGTAGAGGATAGGATCGGCAAACACTTTAATTCTTCTTTAATATCAAGAAATTAGTGGAGTTTGGAACTGTTATCTTGTCTGACTGTTGGAAAGTCTATGCCAATTTTAAATCAGAAGGCTAACACATCTAACTGTAAACCTGACCATTCCATTGCACTTAAAAATATAGAGACTGGAGCATGTACAAACCTTATAACTGAGTGTACATGGAATGCAGTTAAAAAATCTCTACCAAAAACCTGGACACAAAAACAGCATTACGACAGTTTACTTAATTGAATACTGTATCAGGAAAAAATACTTTAAAGAAAACAACCATTGGCCACTGGCTACTAACAACAATGCTGACCAAATGAATGCTAGCATGGATTTATTTGATGACTAAGGCATATTTTCCTTTCATTTCAGTAACTATTGGGGGCTGCTGCCCCCAATTTATTACACTCAAAATACCACTAATGGGCTTTCATTTTTTTGCTTCTACAAAACAACAGGTCCACGGGCCACATCACTCACCTGAGTCACCTTGGCCCTGACGTTGTTGAGCGGTTGTGATTTTTAAAAGATTTTTTCTTTTGCTATTTCGTAATTATCTCCCCTTTGAATGGGGCATGGACATGAACATGGGCAATTGAACAAACTTGAATTCCCTTCAACCAAGGATGATTTGTACCAAGTTCGATTGAAATTGGAGTGGACCAAAGGTTCTGGAGGAGGAGATGAAAAGGTGAAATGTTTATGGACAGACAGACAGACAAAAGGTGATCAGAAAAGCTCACTTGAACTTTCAGTCCAAGAGAGCTAAAATACAAAATGGTGATGCCCATGATACATTGCTACGATTTTATACCATGCCACCTCATGCATAGATCTAAAATTAAAATGGTAGCCATATCAGTAATATGCATTCTACCAAGACTCACTGTATATACTACAGAATCCTTATATTTTGTCGGGTCATATTTTTTGTGGATTTTGTGGGTATTGGCTTATAATCTGTGAGTAATTAATACAGGACTTCAGAGTAGCAAGATAGTGCTGTTTTCTACCCTTGGCACAGTGGAATACTTACTTGAGAGAGTCGTACTTGGTTTTCTCTTTATGTGGGGTGTTGCTTCGTGACTGAGACGAAGCAGATATGCCTGCCACACCTGGTAGGTGTTGTGTTTTCCCCGAGATTGCTGTCACAGTTTTGGGAATTCCAATCTAATTGGAAAACAAATGTAGAGTTGTATCAAAGAATATAAAACATTACCATAGAATGTATTACAGTATATAATATCATCAGTGTGCGAAATTAACCATGGACTGATGGACAATGTCTATAGAAAATTGAGACGGTCTATAACGATCGAAATAGCTATAGACCGACTTGTCTAGATAGGAATTCTGAGTAAAAAACTAGTTCTCCACCGCTTATTAAATATATATGAGAAGCAATCAGTGCACGCCCTGGAATTAAACTGAAAGCAGTCAGTACAATAAGTTCCAGCAAGGCTAAAGTCGCAGAAAATTATGAGAAAATGAAACGTAGTAGAAATGACTTAGGTGAAGAATCAGACAGTGAAACTGAGCTGGTCAGAACAAAATGAAAAAGAAAACGAAATTCTATTTGAAAAGCTTATGCATGAAATATTGAAAAAGAATATAATTAAACTATGAACGAATTACCAAATCGAATTTGTGTCTATTAGGCTATTTATTTTTTAATAACAACACAGGTTGACCCTCTCTATTCTATATTTACATTTATTTGTAAATTTTATAGAATAGACGATGTCAAATTTTAATAAGAGAAAAATTTCGTGACGAGCCCCTGTGATTACAATGAATACTGCATGTTAAATTTCGGTCTACAGGAATTCGTTGTGGTCTATAGGAAATGAAATGACTACGGACAGAAAGTCTATAGGACTTCAAAGTTACTTTCGCACACTGTATCATTGTAATATCATTGTAAGCTTATTGATTTGACTTATCGGCTTCAAAACAATTCATATCAAATATACTGGTTTGCTATTAAGCTGCATCATATAACAGCAACTAATGATGTTAAAATGCATATTTTCAAAATGCACTTTGTTAACCCTGAGATAAGTTAACCCATAATCATTGTTGGGTAAAATGTGAAAAGATTGCTTCCAGCCTACATTGACTTTATATTACAAGAAAATTGACTTCAATAGAGATTCATTAATAGTATTACACAACATACCAGGAGGACCATGGGCCATATTGCTCAATTGAGCAATTGCATTTTCCTATGTATCAAATTGCATTTTCATATGTGAAATATAATTATGGGCCTATCTTGGCCATGGGGATAAATAAGTGTGAATAATTTGAATTCAATGCAACATGATATATTTGCATGGTAACGTACAATGTATATATGTGATATAGTCTCTCTGGTAATAGAGAGCTACAGTTCTACAGATTGCAGCTAGGTAAGAAGTTTCATGAAGTCACAATGATGATACCTGTATTAAAATTCACAAAAAAGGTCATCCTACAAAACTAGGTAAATTACAATTTTTTGAAGGGCAAACAATTCCCAAGTTGCAACTATCCATGACATAGTGTGCAGAATTGACAACTGAGTTTATCCATATCCATTTGATCCTAATTTCCTGTATGTGGAGTGAATATAATGTGGTATTTCCCCCAAATTCAGGTTTGATAATATGTTGTCTTCATGCATCATTTCAACTAACACAGCTCAAATAAATAGCATTTGTATAAACTCACAATATGTTGGCCTCGCACAGCTGCATGTTGAGTGGACGGATGATGAGGAACTGGAGGGTGGACTAGAGTTGCCATGGATACCACAGGATGGAGGACCTCCATAGGAGGTGCCTTAACTCCATCTATTGTCATGGTATTGGCTATTAATGCTTGGCGCAAGGCTGGCAGACTTTTCTACAAGACATTAGTAATGATGGTTATGATTTTGACAATGTTTGATCTTTACTTCCATAAAGATGTGCAAATGAATGTTCTACCTTAAGGAATGGCACTAAATATGGTTGAGGTGATGAACGAAGTTCTACTTGTAATTTCTCTGTGAATGTCTGAGGCTCCACTTTTCCATCCTACGAAAAAAAAAGAAGAAGAAAGTTATATCCACTCTTTTTAAAACATACAAGAGTTGTCTACTTTTATCCTAAGTATTACTCACAATAAGTCCCTGTATCAACTCTCGAACATTCTTGACTGTTTGTGGTGGTTGACTTTGAGCCAGTTTTATAAGAGTAGAAAGGAAGTTCTTGCATTTTTTGACATTGTCAGGAGGTTGTTGAGGTGCACCTAAAATGAAGAAATTGGTTCAACAATGCATGTCATGTATTGAATGATTACAAACTCAGTGAAGAAACCTACATGACCTATAAGTAGAAATCTATAATAATTAATAAAATCAAAGTTTAGTGCCTCATTATATGTTATATTATTTTACTGATGTTAGACATATACATACAGCATGTATATATCAGTCTTAGCGAAAGTCAATCATTTTTACAAGACAAACAGTCTGGTGAAAATACAAATTTTACCAGACCAAGCTATTTTTTTTTTTACCAGACCAAGCTTTTCCCAATAGAATTAGATTTATGGAATATCAATCAACTGTAACAAATTAAAAAAGAAAATTGAAATATTTATGAAGTGTATAAGGCCGAACAAAAAAAGGGTGTGTTTCCGATTACCTGACCGACCCTAAATTTTTCTCCCAACTCGAATTTTCCGGATAAATTCCAGTCTCTCAAATAAAAAAAAAAAAATCTAACAAGTTCGGGCTCGATATTCAAATTATTGGAATTTTTCAAAATGGCATCATGCATGCTTACTGCAAGTAAATGATCTACACAGATATACATGCAATCAATATTAAATGGGGTAAAATCAGTTGTCAAAATATCATTTTTCGGTTTATTTTAGTATTTTTTCCAATATTGAACACTTGATGCTACATGTCAGTACTCACAAATGTATCGTGTATAGTTTTCCTCCCCGGTGATACTAGGCAAATATTTACCGAATTTAGTGATTTTTTTTTGTTTTTCAAAATTCCACCCCTCCTTTTGAATTGGGAAAAATTAGCGACATTTTCCTCAAATTGGGAAAAATCATTCATAGTAAATTAAAATGGTAAAGATGCATAAAATAATCAAATAACAATTTTTTTGTTTGAGGTTTATTTCAGATTTGATTTAAAATCATAAAATAAATCATGATTTAACATTAAATATGTATTGGAAGTCACACCTTGTATATAGATATTATTTACTTATTGTCTAATTTCATAAAGCAAATAATAAATTATTAATTCACCAGCATTTGTACCCATAATCTTGTAAATATCATATTAATAATCAAGTTTCCAGAATGTCTCTCCTGCTTGTATTTTTCGGATTTTAGTTAAAAACCCTATACTGTTGGCCACTTCCTGTTATTAGCCTGACCCTACATATAATGGCAGTCAAACTAAATTGTCAACAATATCATGGCTTAATGTGTATCTGGAAACTATATACTTTGCTGCATATCTGCTTATATGGATGCCTCTATTGTTTTACATATTCTTTACAAAACACTTTGCATGTGCAGTGGTTTGGAGAATAAAATTGAAGAAAAAAACGTATTTACTCTTTGTCAGCAATATACGGTAACCTTTTTTATAAAATGGCCTAATTTCCCTAGATTTGAAATTGGGAAAAACATATGTATATAATTGGGGAAAAATAGCTAGTTTTAGCGAGGGGAAACAGCCGAATATCGGTGGCATTTTGGCCCCAAAAAAATCACTGCCGACCCTTATTTTTTTTTTCAAGACGTAATCGAAAACACACCAATTTTTGGGGGGGCTTAATGTGATTTATTGCATGGAAAGGAAATAATTTAGGGCTTTGGTGTAATGAAAATTTCAGTACCATTCGATTCAATTACAAATTCCAGATTTCGGTTCAGTTTAGATTTCACACACACCAAAAAACAACAAATATGGCGTCCAAGTGAACATGTGGATTTTTATCCAACAGAGATTTAAATCACTACTGTGTTGGAATTTAGCATTTTCACTACTCAAATACCAAAAGAATATGGTCCACCGGATCACTGCAGTTTACCTTTACATGACATGTAACATTTCTATCAGTGCTGGGGTGAAATCAATATAGTACAGGGCTTGAAGCTAACTTTTTATGTCACCAGTCCAGTCGGACTGATGGGGTATAATTTCAACCAGTCCGCAGAAAAATTTACCAGTCCAGAGTTTTCCAGAAATAATTTAACATATTTCGTTAATATTATTAAAATGAAATTTAATTCAATATGCCTCAGACAATATTGTAACACATAAATGTGGGATTTATATTTACGAATCAGATTCATCTGATATCTACAGATCGAAGAAATTTCATAAGTATATTTTCCAAAATGATGCTTTAGAAAATTAACCAGTCCCATCAGACTGACTAAAACAAATGTCAGTCAGTCCGCCAGACTTTTAACCAGTCACAGACTGACGGGCATATATTAATTTCGAGCCCTGTAGTAAATAACGACAGATTAGCAAAGCATATATATATCTTATTATCATAAGGGAAAATGTTCTAATTCATGCAAATTTATGAGGTTTCAAATTCTTTTAATTTCAAAACTTGTTTTTAAAAGCAGTGAGAAGGAAAAAATGGCAACTGGTGGTATTTTTTTCATTGGACAATCGGTCCTGTATCCAGATTTTTTCTACCGGCCCAAATTTTACCGCAAAAAAAAAACAAAAAACCACGGTCTGGTGACTTTCGTATAGACAGATATATTACTGAAATACACAACAGACATATTCAATCAACCTTCGATAAGCAACATTTAAGAAATAAATTTCATTTTTGAAAATACATGACGGTATGAACGGCAATGCTTCACAATGGCATGCTTCATGAAGTGCTTAAGCAGTTCATACCATTATGCATTTCCAAACATGAAATTAAGTACTTGTGTTTCGTATGAGAAAATTATTTTTCCCAATAATTGTTAATGGTATAATGCAGTTTTGTACGACACCATGCCCTCCTTTTGAATCTATTGATATTACTTAAGACAGTTTTTTTTCTTTACAACCCTTCTTTTAAATCCATAGAACATCATTCTTCTTCTAAAAGTTGATTCACTTAATTTTCACAGGCGATTTTTCATTTAAAACGTTAGCTATTTCTTTCAAATTCTTTCTACGTTATGTCTTCACAAGCTGCATCAGTTTCTAGGTCGTTCACTTATTTTCTACAGAATTCCTGGGTCGAAATAGTTTTAAAAACTTTTGATCTGCTGCAGGATTAATTCCTAACATAGTAAATATTTTCCAAACGATATGTCCTCCTTCATCTAATTTAACAATAGCATTTTTCAAGTTACCACACAATTCTCTTCTTCGAGCCATTTTGAAAGCAGCAGACGTTGAGTAAATAAAAGAGCAATAACTCTAATTTTAGTATAACTTCTGGAAACCTATAAAAAACCTAAAGTTACGGGATTGCTAAAATTAGAAGAAGATCAGAGATTAAATTTTACATCACTGAGTGATGAACATAATGTCGGCCATTTTGTGGAGAAACTTTTGACCCTTGAGTGTAATGTATTTATCATAATTCATAAATGCATTGTTCACAACTGCAGTGAATTCATCAGGAAATGGCTATCATTACAATTTGTAAGGATATCAGAGGCAAAAACATTTGAAAGAAACTAAGATTTCAAATAAAAATGAATCAATAAAATAAAATGTTTTGTCTACCTACCCTACCTAATTTTTTCGGGAGTGAAATTGAAAACACACATATATATCTTATTTTGGCCTAATATTATCCAATTTTAGTTATCTCAGCAAACTCGCCGAAACTACTAAAATTGGATCCTCGTTAAAACTTCTTCAACAAATAAAATACTTTATGAAATTTTGCAGTAGTGGTACTTTTACCTGATGGCGTTGTGTGAATGGCTGGGCCTGGGGCTGATGTGCGGACCAGACTAGGTACAGGGGTAGCAGTGGTGACAACAGTACTAAGATGAACCTGTCGTGGAATCCCCTGCGGTGTGATGGCCGAGTTGGGGGGCTGTATTGTCACAATCTGCTGAGGGCGAACCGGGCTTGCAGAACTTGAAGGCTATAGCAAAAATATGTTAAAATTCAACTGTGATGATTATATAAAATCTTTATTTTATAAAAAGAACAAGGGGACACGATAATTAAAAATCTTGTAAATTCTAAACTCTACACTTGTTTCAGCCCCATGGAAATTGTAGGGGAAAAAACCTCCAAAATGGGAAACTTTCTTTGAAAGCCAATCACAATTTACCATACCAGCCAAAAAGCCATTTTCATATGCACCTACACAATCAACAACAAAACAAATCCACTGGAACAATCTGCCTAAATGATCTTCCAACAGAAATAAGAAACAGAACTGTTACAATTCATGCACTATTCAATTAATCACATAATATGAACATCACATTTCTGTACTACATTTTCTTACACAAAACTTCAGAGACAGGGTAAACTAGTCATGTCATGTATAAATCAACCTCGTTAAGCAAATCCACAATTGATATGTACAAACCCTTCTGCATTTTTTTTGTTTGTTTGTAGCAAAGTCAACCACATTTTCTACTTCAGTAAAAAGAATAAAATTTATTTTGTTTCAGAAATAAATCCAATTATTATAACAATAGTTCATGTTGCGTCCGAGATCCACACCTTAGTTTTAAGTGCATGTCACATTGTACCTGACATTGTTGTTCAATTTAACGTTATACCATTTCTAGCAGTTAATGACAACTGCCCAACGGTCGAAACTGGTCAATCAAATAAATTTACTCATGCAATCTCATGATGTGTTGGTGATCTGTTTATTTTTTCTAGTCCATATGAATAGTTATAAATTGTACATTTTATTGTGGTTTTAGATCCAAGGAAAAGGAATTCCAGCATGGTTTCCCCATACAATGATTTCTAAGTATTTATTACACTTACTCGTACAAACATACGGTGGCCAGTTGCTGAACTGGTAGCTGGGGGTTGCTGAATGACAAAAACTAACTGTCCTTGCTCATTTCTGACCAGCTGAGCTCCAGGAGGTATCTGAACACCAGGGGGCAGTGCAATTGTGTTTTGCTACAATGTAAAGTAAAACGTCATTAAAACAAGAGTATAACAAACTCTTCCATGTCTCCCAAAATCTAATCACAGTGTATGAAGAACTCAAATGAAAGAGTCCCATTTCACTTATTCATCACAGCTTACGCAATATCACACATATTATACATATATATATATGTATTTATATACACACAGTCCTATGATACATTGTTGGCTACTGGCAGAGTCCGACTCAACTAAAGATAGCACTGTGTAGTGAGTATTCCTTTTCAGTGCTTAAATTACTCCTAAATATTAAAATCATTGACATAAATTTGTAAATATACACAAGCACTTTTATGGACAAAAAACTCCTTTTCATAACAAAATTATAAGTATTTAAAAAGCACAATTATTCACTTATGTTACACATATATAACTTCAAGACAACAGCGGCTAAGAAAACAAATGCTTTACAAAGTTTGGATTCCCTCTCAACGTGAGTAGAAAAGGTCTATATTACTAGTATGGAAATTTCAAAAATTTCTCTTTGTTCTGATTTCAGTAGCACCTGAATCTGATGTTTTTCTACTTGAACCTGCACTTTCTATAGAAAGTTTGGGTAGATTGTTGTTACCCCCCGTCCGTCCATCCGTCTTTCACACTATCTTCTTCCTCAAACACCTTATTTCTTTATGCAGTAGCCAATTCATATTTTGGAATATGATTGGTGGTGTCCTATGTAGATGTGTAATAAGGATTCAGAAGTTTTATTTTCATGCTAGGGACCAACTGGGTGTCAAAAAATGTTTTTCTACAAAAAAATAGTGGTCCGACATTTTATGCAGTAGCCAAATAATCTTTTGGAATATGATTGGTGGTGGCCTGAGGACGAGTCATAAAGACTCTGAATTTTCATCCAAGAGGCCCACTGGGACCGAAAATGATGTTTGTCTTTAAAAAAAAACACACTCCCAGAACTCCTCTTACATTTTATATAGTAACTAAATAATATTTTGAAATACACAAATTCTTAATTTTCCATGGCAAATAAGTACAGTTCACTTGCATCCTTTCTTGTTTCTACCCAAAAATTGGGGTACTATTAATAGACATAGCATATATATTTTGATACGATAGTTCTCAGTTGTGGCAAGTAAAAATGTAAGGTCAATGCTTGTGTATTACAGGACGTTGTGAACATTACTAAGTTATTGTAGCAAAGAAGGAGAATAAAAACTCTGCATCAATTGGATATCAAACCCAGGACCCTTGCATTACTAGTTTAATAGGTGATCTACACACTAAGCTAACCAGGACAATATAAAATAATATTACTACAATATAAAATTAAACCTTTTTCGGAAATCATACAAGGATTCATCATATTGAGAAGATGAAAAAACTAGTTTTTTAAAAAAAAATTGGCAAAAATGTCATGTTTGACCTTAAACTGAATTTATTCTTCATCAAATTCGTTCATTTCAGAAATACAGACTGACAATGAATTCATTATATGAAATACTTACATAAGAGGCCCATAGGCCACATGGTCACCTGAGCATTTTATGTCCAATTTGATACATTTATATATATTTGTTATAATAATTTTAGAAAAACTATTGTGGAATGGTTAGTTACTCAGGTACTAAGGAGGTAAACAGCTATGTGTGGGTATTATTGTCTATGACAGCATCTAGTTAATAATTTCAAAACTATTCGAATCCAAAAGCTTTGTGTATATATATTGTAGACCTATACTAAGCACAGAGTGCCAAACCCATTATTTAACTGCACACTAGTCTATATATCTGTACAATATTGCAAATCATGTGACAAAAACTTGCTTGATAGTGAAAATAAATCATGTAGCTGTTTTGGAATATTGAAACCTTTTAGGTTGTCCATCACGTAATTACCGCTTTACGAAAGCACAGGTCTGATATATATATATAAAATTCAACATATAGATCCGTAGTTTCATAGAACATTCAACATTAAAAAATTTTATACACCTACAACAAAAATGATGCAGCAACTTAGATGGATGCCTCTGTCAGACTATTTTGTATATAGAACTATCATTCTTGTCTTCAAAGTTTTACATAGTCTAACCCCCGATTACTTAGATGTTTTTCAGTATGTTCATGAAATTAGCAGTAGATCTACCAGATTAAGTCAAAGTAATTCATTATATATCCAGAGAGCAAAGACACAATATTTTAGAAGATCTTTAACAATTTACAGTTCGCAGTTATGGAATAATATGCCAGAATTTTTAAACTATTGCCCAACATTGGAAACTTTTAAATCAGCTTATCTTAGAAATTTTGTTCATTCGGGAAATTAAAACCATATAGATTTGTTTTTGATTATTTTCAGTTTTATTTTTATTTGTTTATTTATTTATTTTGTTTTATTTTCAGTTTTAAATATGTAAATAGCATACATGTATGTATACAACATACCTTCATATACCATGTATACTATTTTATATTGTATCTGTATAATACTGCTGTCTGTGTATATGTTTTCAGGACCACAATGCAAACTAGTTTTAAACTAATCGTGCTATCCTGTTTAAATAAAGGACATTATTATTATATTATGACAATGTATTTCTAAAGAATAGTTTGTGGTTAGTTCAATTTAAAATGGTCGATGGAGTTGGAAGTGTGAGAAGCCACACAGACACACTTAAATCATAACATAAAAATATATTAATCTAAGATTAAAAGTTATCATACAAACCAAACATATTGAATTACTAAAATTTCAATATTTATATAGCAACTGAAAATTTCCAAAATCTACCAGTCACAAAGTAATTAAAAAACATGAAATCTCATTATATCACGTTTTGTTGATATAATATATAACCTATCTAGGATATTGATATTACTGGAAAATTAATATGAATTAGGCCAAAATAAAATATATGCATGTTTTTGATTTCCCAACCCTACCTACTTTTTTGCTGCCAACCCTAAAGATTATATTGACAGAATCTGCAATTTTCAAACTGGAATTTTGTTCTTTTTGTGTTCAAGTTTTTCTGATTTACATTTCGACTACTATTGATCTTCAAAATGTTTAAAAAGTAATTGTAATGTATATCATGTACATAATAGACATTTACGTATTTAAAGTGTATCAAAAACTAAGATTTCAAATAAAACATTGTTTTAATCAAATGTTTTACCTAGCTATCTGCCCTACCTATTTTAGGGGGAGCGAAATAGGAAACACACATATATTTCATTTTGGCCTATTGGTTAATCTCAAGTCAAATATATCGTTTTTTACTGACTTTTGTAAAAGTTTTTAATGAATTTCAAGGAATTTATCAAGGTTCTTTTTACTACCAGTAAAAGGTACCTTTCCTCTTTTGACAAAAACTTACAGAAATACACTATACATATTATTGTTCACGAATTTTTAATCATTCCTGATTCTAGAAAATTACTCTTAAACATTTTTGTAACTTCTCGATCAAAAAGCTTGCTAGCATGTTTCACTCATCATAAATAAAATACTTTATGAGACTCAGAGCTTAAAAGTCTAGATAAAGCCACTAATATATAACATTCAAAGAAAAAAAAGCACACCGTTGTTCCTGGTCTCGGTGCAATATTAATTTGTTGAGGTCTAAAAGATGCAGTTGCCATTCTGGGATTCATATTTTTGCCTTGAGTCATTTGAACTGTTCCTGTTGGACGAGTGGCAACAGTGCATCCACTCACAGACACTACATGCATCTGTGCACTAGAGGATTGAGTTGTAATTATTTGAGGTTGCATAACAACTTGAGATGGATGAGTTTGCCCAGGTGTCCTAACTGTGATCACACTTGCATTTCCTGTAACAACTTGTCCTTTTCCCTGCACTAACTGAACATTTGGTTGAGGCACATTGTGTGGTGCACCAGGCACAGGTTGTATTGCTAATTGGTGCTCCTGTTTAACACCGAATCCTGAGCTTGGAGATCCTGTCTCCTGTTTCACATTTAACACCCCCGTCTGAGGTGATCCCAAAGGTTCATGTTTAATATTCACTATTTGAGAAGGTCTAGGTTTCACATCCTGACTAGAAATTTGGTTTAACGGACTGTTATGTCTAGACCGTATAACAGGTTTATGATCAGCTGTATTAAAATGAGCACTATTTGCAGAATTCACATTACTGTTCACATTTGGTACACTTTGTCCATTGTTTATTACAACTTGATTTGGTGTTGATGAACGAACACTTGCCACACTGACATTGTTAAGCTGTCCTGGTACAGATGGAGATGGCGAGTTACGAGAGTTTGTGATGGTCTGTGATTGAGAAACAATTCTTACATGATTCACAGGCACTGGCGAGTTTCTTCTGATACTATTGACATTAACTGACAGATCTCCTCCTTCATTGGAATTCACATTTGACACAATAGAATTTAAACCTAGTAACTGAGACTCAGACTGAGATGCCTTTAGATGAGATATATTTGCATTATTCAATGCTACATTATTTTGAATTGTCATATTTTTCGGAGCTGATGTTGGGATGCTATGTAAATACACAGTTGAAGTGCATGCTACCGGAGCACTCGCATTGCCTATGTGGTTATTGTTCATAGAAGCATCAGAAATAGAATGTGCAGTGTCCTTGTGTGTTGTGGAGGCTAGCTGTGACTCCAGAGAACCAACTAAGGCATTAACAGCATTCTCGTCGATTTCTGTTGACAAAATATCGTCGAGAGTGTTCGTGGTCGCCATTTCACTCCACAGCACAACTTAAACTGAAGTACGCATGCTCTGTCGCAAGAATTATGGGAAGTATTTTTGAAGTTTAGCGCCATCTACCGTCCAATCATAATAGATCGCCATTTTGACTGATAGAGACTACGGACGATAGACACAAAGTTGAAAATCGGCCGCCATCCTCCATTATTGTGGACGCTTATGTCATAAGGCGTCATGAGTGGGGGGATTCCATATCTTGGCAGTAAAATAAGCCTCATATCGAAGGCAGGAATTCGTTATGAGGGCATATTATACACTATTGATCCAAATGAATCGACTGTTGCTTTAGCGAAAGGTACGTAAAGGTACCCTTTGAGTAACATTTTCTTTAGGTTTAACTGCAGTATTCTGTTGTTTGTAGAGAAGTTGGTATCAGATAAAGGAATAATTCATTCAATGTCACCATTGTCATTCTTGACGCGCGGTTTATGTCGGAATCTACGAGAATCTCAAACTGGTCAGCTGTCATAAGTAAACAAAGGTATCCTGATCTTTTGCACTGAAATGTGTAGCATATGCATGAATATGTTACTTTACTCATGGTTACTCTTTCAAGTTGAAACGTAGAAGGAATTGCATTTTCTTTGCGAATTTAGTGTTCCTTTGACATACACAACATGTTTTAATCACTTGTCAGACTCCCCAGTCGACCGCAGCATGAAAGGAAATTGACATTTCAATTCGTGCTGCAAGCAGAATTGTTTATAATTATCAAGGACACAGCATAAGGGTTCTGTAACACCAAGTGAATCTATATTACATAATGTGTACAATTTGATTCAAGCAAGTAAAAGCTGAATTTGCAAATGCATGCTTTTGACTCGCAAAATTCCAACTGAAAGAAATGTATCTTGCTACTTGTAGAACGTATTATAATGCTTATGCAAGCACATTTTTACTGAAATTTGGTATATTCAGTTACATATGTTCTTGGTTAAATAGTTTTTTTTACATTGTAAAGTTGACAGTTGTTCTTTGAACTTTGAAAATTTCATATAATTTGTAGTTTTTGCTCATTATATCAGACATACATATATAATTATACAGATATTTTTTTATAAATATTTTTTATTGAAATATGCTGAGGGCAGATTCGTGTTCCAGTCAAAATTGCTTTGGCAGAGTTATGCCCCTTTCACTTAGTAAATTTTGTTCAATTCAGTCTTCACGAAAACTTGCTGGTTAGTTGGACCAGTGGAATGTCCAAGTTTACTGGCCCACAGTGAAATAATTGTAAAATTGATATACTGAGTCTTAATCATATATATGATTATCACTCATATCTAACAAAATATAATGTTCTCTTTCTGTTTGCTGCTTTAAAATCTCTCGTAGCTTTACTTGGCATCACATCCTCTCTGTACATTAGGCCAATTCAACTTATTAGTAGATTATCATCCAGGGTCACCAAAAAGTATGGGGTGGGTGGGAGGATTTTATTTTTTATTTTCTTGGAAAAATATTAATGACAAATGGGTTTTTGTCAACAGAAGTGCATAATTTAATGCCAGATGGATATCAATCTATGCTTAATATTTCACAGATGAATTCCGGGTTAAGCTTTAATTTCGAACACAGAAAGTAGGGCTGTGCGGTGCACTGGAAAAAAAATTCCCTCAAAATGCGACAAATGCGATGGGCAGCGCGAGTCCAGAATTCATAACATGCACTATCAGTTTATAATATACTTATAAGTCATAATATTAAATACTGTACAAATGACTGTTGAATTGGGGAAGATGTAAAAGTTTCTGTTGAAATTCCTTAGTTTAACAAGAACTGCCTCTAAGTATTGTTTCATCAATCTTCATTTTAACTGTTGAATAAACATTTGAAGGGGTGGGTTGGTAATGTTTTCATAACAATAACACACACACTTATCATCTGGTCCCAGCCTATGCTTATTAACACCTGTCAACTGTGCTCAGGTACATGCATTAACAGGTCTGTCTCCAATTGTCAAGCTATGCTATAGAACTGTGACCCTCTGGTAGGTACTGAAGATATTTTGGTCTGTTTCAGCAAACCAAATATATTAAACTTATGAAATTACATTTGATTATCTAATGAAAAATAATAATCAACAATATTGATACATATAATGGAAGAAATGTACAAAAATAGGAAAATGGCCAGTTTAAATCACAATTGACCAGTTAGGGACTATTAACCGGGGCGGTTTTAACCGCCCAACCCTGCCATGATATGTACTTTCGATTTAATACCGAAAGTGAACTAGTTAACTCGTATAACATTTCAGACTAAGTAAATTACAATGTCAGCAGTTTATTTTTCAGCAAGTGAATTTTAAATTTTTAGTCTTAAATTGGGAAAAATCTACAGTGTTTTTTTTTTTGGCATTGGGATGAATGACAGAACATAAACAATATTTTCTTTATAAGTCTGGAAATTTAAAGAAATCATAGATAAAATTAGCTCAAACATAAGAAATTTTATATGCCTAGTCACTTAACACTGAGAAAACATTAACAAGAAATGACAAATGCTCTTACTTGAACTTGCAAATAAGTGGACAGGCTTTTGTTATTGAAAATTTGAGGATAAACGTTTAGATCGTTTCTTGTCAACATTTTCCCCCTTATATATCTGGTACCGATAAATGGTACCATTTCCATCAGTCGTCTGGAGTCAACCAACAGTCTTCACGAAAACTTTGAACCTACTAGCCAGGAAAAATCTCTTCCTCTATTCTGTGTTGTAAATTTTCTGTTTATTATTCTGCACCACATCGGATTTTCCTTTGCTAAATTGTCTCTTGCTCCCGATTAAAAAATTTCAAAAGCATTCATGGTGTAAGTGTTTATTTTTACTTAGTCACCATTATCATGTCATCGAGACGCTCGTCGAAGTATTAGAGTAGAGTCCCTGACTGAAGCATTTTAAAGACTTTGATCTCCGATTATTTCTAAAGACAATTTGTACCATATATAAGTCATATTTTTATTAGCACGTCAGGCCAGTGCGTACTCAGGATTTTACTAGCCCGGCATGAAATCTAGTAGCGTCTGGTTAGTTAGTTTTTGCGACGACTGAACCAATACTCTTGATTAATCAATTATGATTTTCAACTGATTGGACAACACTACTTTCTTGTTTCAGTTCGATCATTTGGTACAGAGGACAGGCCAACAGATCGTCCTGTGGCACCACGGGATGAAATCTTTGAGTACATCATCTTTCGAGGCAGTGACATAAAAGATCTTCATGTTTGTGAGGCTCCAAAAGCACAGTCCTTGCAAGCATCAATGCCACCTCAAGATCCTGCCATAGTTAAGGTATTTCGAATTGTGTATTTTATTGAACAGCTGTACATTTCTGATCAAATTTTGTATGTTTTCAGTAAAAAAAAAATTCACATTTTTGACTTCACAAGAACATCTGGGCCAAATTCAACCAAAAAAGGCATAAAGCATTCGTAGGTAAAGGAATTAGAATTTGTTAAGATTAAGGGCCAAAGATTCCTTTCAAGGGGAAGAAAGGTGAAAATAGGGTGAAGCTATTTAAAACTATAGTTCTCAATAGTGATTCAGCGATGGTCACCGACCATCGAAAAATCGTCGCTAGATTGCTACCGATGGCTGAAATCTGACATACCGGTTTTAATCTTTGTTTTGTTGGATTGGGTTTTTTTCCGGAACGGGCAATAATTCTTTAATTGTTTACAATGGCCGACGACACTGAGATCTTGCGATGCAACGCGTTGTATTGTGTGGAAATATTTTGATATAAGAAAAACCAAATTAGTCACATTGTATTTATGTTACATTTTATGTAAAGCTTTTCATCAGTATAGGCACTGTTGAGGGCATTTTAGTTTTAAGAACACATCTTAGTTTATGTATAATTATATATAGAGTTGGGTACCGCAGAAAATAAATACCGTGGTATTTGCAAAATACCGCGGTACATACCACGGTATACCGCAGATTTAATCTTTTAATTTTATGATTCAATTTTAGTGGATTTTAGTTGCGATTTATTGTAAATAATGAACAGTTATTAGTTTATTGATTGTAAATTGCACTTAATTTATTCAAATATAAATAATAAGGAAAATATCTTATTTAAATCTATTTTGAAACCAGTTAACAGAACAAAAGTATAATCGATACATAAAAGTTAGCTTATTTTGTACATACAATATAGTAGTCTCTCTGTATCATGACTAGAATCGACTGTGACTGGACTACTGACTGGAACGACTATCAAAATAACTAATAGGGGGAAACCTGTGGAATTTATTTGACACGATCTCAAAGTCTAGAAGTTCTTACACTTGGAGTCGGGAATGACGAGAACTTTTACCTGTTGGATACGTCTGTCCAGAACATGTGCGCACGAATGTGTTCTTGTTCTTCGACCACAATTCCTATATTCTTGCACCTCAAACCCATTAACTCGACGCTCATAATCGGCAGGAATTTGTACTCGCGCGAAGAACGGTGGTTTCGAACACACAAGTCTGCATCGGCCATTTTATTTTATTTTTTATTCGGGGTTTGCCTAATAAGCAGAAATGGTATTTGACCCACATAAACCAAACAACATAATAACATTTTTTATAATCTACCTTGTATATTAAAATAATTACTTAATGAAATGTTTCCTATTATTTTTCTCTTTAATTTTGATTTGTTTTCACATCATCAATAATCAAATCATCGCGTTTTATACTTCGCATGTTTTACCGATTGTGTGCAGTTATTAGACATACCTTTCATTACATTACAACGAGGGATCTATGTAGATAAAGTGAGTCACTGTGTACACAAATTTCTTTAATTATTTTTTCTTGTTTGAATTTTATATTTTTGTTAAGAGTTATCAGACTTGAATATACCGGTATTTCGCCTCGTGTACCACGGTACATACCGCTACCAGAAAAATACCGGTATACCGGTAATACCGCGCACCTCTAATTATATATTTGTACTTTAGCTGTATATTAGAATTTAGCTTAGGTATTCAGAACAGGAAAAAATTTCTAGATCCGTAGACCTTGGAAATAGTTATACTTTGAATTAGTACTCAGGTGACTGATAAGGCCTATGGGCCTGTTGATTAAGTTATACCATGTTATATCTCATGTAATAAAAGTATGCATAGTAGATCAGTTGACTTTTGGTAGTAACAATGTATTTTATGTTTAACTTTCATGTATAGTCCTCTCAGCCAACGTCATCAGGTTATCAACAGCAGGGTGGTGGCGGTAGCGGTTTTGGAGGATCCACTTACCAACACTTTTGCGGCCCTCAGTTGTATAGTCAATATGGTCAAGCACCAGGAGCAGCTCCCCAACCTTTTGGAACTATCCCAAATCAATCAGGTAGTGAAGTTTACAAAATATTTTAACTAGATTTTGTTGTCATTGGTGATACAAGTTATAACAGCTATATGTACGTGGAAGGCAGGAGTTAAAAAATGCTGAATTTGAAAGCAGGTTCCCGAGGTCCATCTCCCAGTTTTAACCGTGCTTCCCCTACAGTGGATCAGAGCATACAAGTGGGTTCTCAACAAGCTATACGACGCCCTGGTGGGTAGTACATGGCATCCACTTCCAGCTTTGCATGCAACTAGCACTAAGTTCTGGCATCTCATCCAACAATTCAACCACAGAGCATCACTAATCCTAACACAAATTATTATGCAAAGTGGACAGATCCTGGCTAAAAGCTCATGTGAGCTTTTCTGATCAAAGTTTTGTCTGTCATGTGTTATCAATCACATTTTCAAAGTCTTCTCAAGATTCAATTTCAAGCAAAACATGGCACAAAGCATCCTGGGATGGAAGGGATTCAAATACAGTGTTCCCTTAATATATTGCTCTCCCTCCCCTAAATACCATATAAATTTACAGAATTGAATTTGTTTTGACTGCTGAGTGAATTGTCAGTAATGGTGAATTCATTTTATAACCATTTCTACTTTATTGCCCAAATTGGTCTTGGAACAAAAGTTAGCAATATATTGAGGGAGTGCTGTATGTTCCAATAAAGAACCAAAGAAGAAAGTGTTTAAAAGGTACTACCAGGATTCTTTGCTCTGGAAAAACCGAAATTGGCTTAAAAGCTTCCTTTTTGATGGTGTGTTCAAATCATGACCTTCAAGGGTCAGTGAGGTCATGGCGGGGATTTTACTTTGTAATGAATAGGAAAAATCTTCTCAACAAGACCCACAAGGGTACAAATTCTCAAACTGATATGCAATTTTAAGTGAAGTATCAGAATAGCACACAATGGGTAAAAGGCTTTTACATAGGGGTGGTAGGGATCTTTTTTTAAAAAAAAATCTTTGATTAGACCCACAATTTGTCCCAATTGATATTCAGGCATGCTCCATGTAGTTTAGATTCCAAGTTTAAAACCTTGACTGTAGCAGGGCTAGAGTTGGATCACAGTAAGGGTTTAAAGTACAATATAATATGCTGGACAATTCTTTTTGAAATCTTTGATATTCCCCACCCAATTTATTAAATGAAAACAATGATTCAAATTTGTTCACACCGGGGGGGGGGGGGGGGGGCTAAAGTTTACTTGCAAAGATGTTGTTGCTCAGGTGAAAAATGTGAACTATGGGCCTCGTTTTGTAAAGGTTTAATTATACACAAGCTTCATGTATCTTGAATTATATATGTTTCATTTCTTTGTCCTTTGCTCTGTACCTTGTATTGCTATTCAGGATAATAATTTAAAAAAAAACATGGTGCATTAGAGAGTGATCTGTTATATTGTCTCTGAAGTTACAAGTAGTCATCAAATAAATTTGCTGCATTTGAATAGATGGGTATTGCTATTTCTTTATCCTTTGTTACACACATGACTGTCAGTGTTTGCTTTTTCCAATGGTATTGATGGGCTTAATGAATAAAAGGCTCAGCATTGTATGAGGAATTCTTGTCATGAGATTTGTTGCTACCAAGTTCGAATTTTATAAAACTTTCTTCGTCGATAATCATAGTTAACAGTTTTGTTTATATGATAATACACTTTTTTGTCAGTTTAATCAGTGGTGAAGGTGAAGATGTTCATTAACAGTTCAGCACAAAGTTGAAAATGATTGTTTATTACACTTATTCACTGATTTACAGAAAAGCATGAGTTGGAAGACCATGACAGTTTTGGTCTTGACTTGGAAGGTTGGTTGTTAATCAATTTACTCCTAAACTGAAAAAAGGATATAATGAAATGAGTGAGTGATTACTAATAACAGTGAGGTCTTTATTGTGCAGTATTACATATATGCACAAATTTTGATATGAACAGTGAACACATTGAATGTGTTTCACTATGAGCAAGATACTTTATTACATGGTATTGTCTTCTTATTTTCAGGATCAAGAGGTCCAACTCCTCCAAATGTTCAGTCCAATCGCAAATCACCAACTCTTGATCAAGGAACACAGGTAAAACTTGCTCAATGGCATATAAATATATGTTAGTTTTGTTAAATCAGTTTAGAATTGATTAATCAGCAGCATAGGTTGACTCTAACAGACTGATGATGGCCAATAATCGAAACAGTAACCATGGGTCTTGAATGGGTACTAGAATTTTAGGTCACCTGAGTAAACTCAGGTGACCTATTGCAATTGGTTTTCGTCCGTCGTCGTGCGTTAACAATTGAACATTTTTAACTTCTTCTTAATAACTACCAGTCCAATTCTTTTCAAATTTGGTATGAAGCATCATTGGGACAAGGGGGACATAAAAATTGTAAATTTCAGGACTCCAGCACCCCTTGGGCCCTAGGGATGGGGCAAAAACTGCCCAGAATTGACCAATTTTCAAAAATCTTCTTTTCCAGAACCACATACATGTAGGAAAAACTAAATGCATAGTGATGTAGAGCAGGAAGGCCTCTACCAAAATTGTAAATTTCATGATCCCCAGGGTAGGGGTTCTGACCCCAGGGCGGGGCCAACTTATATAGTGTAAAGCACATAAAAACATTTTCTTTAGTGTTTTTGATACTTGGATAGAGCAGGTAGTCTTTTACCAAAATTGTAAATTTGATTTTCCCCAGGGTGGGGCCAAACTTAGTATATAGTATTTATGTGCAAGTTTGCTGATACTGTATAAAATCTAAATGCATACTTAGGAATAGCAGAAAAGGATGCACAAAAAATGGTGAATTTCACAACCCAGGTTTATGACTTTAGGATGAGTCCAAATTAGTCATATATTTTGATGCTTTAATGTTAATACACCTATTATTTAAAGCCTTCATCAGTGTATGCACTTTTGAGGGCAGTGAAGTTTTAATAACACATCTTGTTTTATACTGTTGGTGAACATTAGAATTTAGCTTAGATATTCAGAACAGGAAAATTTTTCTAGATTTCATAGCCCATGGAAGTATAGTGATACATTTTCACTAGTATTCAGGTGACCGATAAGGCCTGTGCATAGTAGCTTAATTTTAAAATGATAGTAGCATTACTATTTTATTAAAGATTAAATCTTTTATGCAGGGAATGGCGGATCTAGAAGGGGTTTGCAAATGCCCATCCACCCTCCAACCTTTTGATCTATTTTGGAGTGGGGGTATACACCCATCTTTTTTTATCTTTTTTTTTTTTGACGGGTCAGTTATGGTATGGAGTTGTCCATCTGTCTGGACCTTGCAGACAAATGAACTGCAAGCTCCAGGATCTTACAACTTGGCACATTTGATCTCTATAATGAGAGGAAAATGTCTATTGTTTCTCAAGGTCCAAGGTCATAGTATCACTTAGTAGGAAAATCTTGTTCAGTTTGCATTTCAGCTGGATTGGCACCACGACCTACTTTAGGGGTAAAAGTAGGTCAACCAATTTTTTCATTATGAATACAGGTATTGCCCTGAGTTTTCTAACCTCCCTCTCAGAAAAATACATGATCAGTTCACACTTCAACTTGATTGGTGCACCGTGACCTACTTTGGGGCTAGAAGTATGTCAAATAATTTTCTGGATTTTCTCATGATACAGATATTGCCCTGAAGGTCTAATGGTCATATGTTGTGCCATTTTTGTACTGTTGGTTGTACTCTTGCTTGGGGAAGTATCATTTGGGTCTTCTACCCCTCTTTCTTGAGTGGAAAATTTGTCTTGTTACTTAGACTAAGACAAAAAAAGAAACAGTTGTTTTGCTTGAAGAAACAATTAGACAAGGTTTTGGGATATGAGCCGAATGAAAATGATGGATTGTCGAAGTACGTTTGTCGACTGTTTTGACAAATTCAACAAATTGTCCAAAATAATGGGAACAACTTCGTAAGATAGCGATTTACCACTGCCGGTTTTAGTCCCAATAAAAACATCTTTTCCTTCTCTGATACATGATATCGAAAGCTTTTGGTTTTCAGTCAAATGATCGATTTGATGTTTTTCACATATCTTTTCGTCAACGGACGCCATTTTTTACTTTCTGTTTATTCCCTTACCAAACTTTCATCTGAAACAAGAAAGCCCATTGGCTGATTTATTTTAGCGTATTGCGTCATCCTTCTTCTTGAGCCCAACTTTTAAATAGTGCGAGGTAACGAATCAATAACCCTTGACTTGTGAAGATGACTGTTACTGTGAATAGTCACACTTCCACGTTTGAAAGATGTGCACCCGGTCGTGGCGAAATCGGATAATGGGTGTCCAGAAATGGTGGACATTGCTGGCTGATTGGCCTCACAAATTTTACAAAACATTTTGCCATCTTTGTATATCAACCACGAAAATTCCTTCAGGACTGGGGTTCTTCCTTTACTTATTTTTCTTTAGGCACTGCTATGTCATCTTTAGATGCTGGACTTTCTCCGCATGATTCATGACTTTCTTCGTTACATGTACTAGGCTGAGGCATCTGCTTTTTACTACTGATAATGTGTGCTCTAAACTTCATTTACCCGCCATCTTGATTTCTTTCAAACGCTACTTTGACCGAGATTGAAAAATATTTATTCAGACTTCCAATCCCGATTAAAAAATTTACTGGATGCCTAAATTTTCACTCGCGAAAATGGGAATTAACAATAATCTCTAGTCGCAAAATCGATTTTCTGGTCGCAAATGCAACTGTTTTACTCGCAACTTGGAGAACTGCATGCGGTTTTAATCACATTCATTGACGTAGTTGGATTTGTGATATTTATTGCTCATAACAAACATTTAAATGACTCCACGTCAAAATGATAAAGCTCTAAACCGGACACTGAGACTTCGGACCTGAGGAACTGCACATCGGTCAGGTCCGACAGTCCGATGTCTTTTGCGTAGACTGTTATCCAGGATGTTACGTGCAAATATGACATTGTATTTATGTTTCCAACTTAGTATAGCATTTGTTTCGATAGTATTTTGTATTTCCTACATTTAGATACTGAAAGAGAAGCTGCTTTTAATACATTTTATCATCTTCCCCCTTCTATCCCACTTCGGCCTTCAAAGTTCCAATAAATGTACCTCCTATTAAAAAAAAAAAACCCTTATCTTGAAACTGGCAAATTGAAGAAATCCATCCAATTCCATAATTAATGAAATGTGATTTCCCCATAAATTACTGAAAGTATGTTTATTAGGTCTCCCCTTTAAAGGATAGGCATATTGTTTTTGGGTACCTGTAAAGTGCAAAACGAAATTTACCGAAACCTAACGAAACAGATTGTATAACCGAACTCTTTTAATTATAATAATTAAAAATGGTATCTTAGGCCCCTGTGAAAGTTACCACATATAAATAAAATTCGCCTCCCCTTTGATGTAGGCTTTGGGCTTGACTGTTACAAAGTTTTAAAAGTTGGAAAGGGGGGAGTAAGCACAAAGTACATATCCGTAGTTGATTAAATGCCATGTACAATTAGTTTCGGATCCATACATTTCAGAACCGAGAGTTACAGTCTCAGAGATCTGGGGAAACACTATACGAGGGGTGGGGTCGCCGACGTTGGATCCGCCTTTGGGCATACATACATTGTTTGAAGAAGCTGGTGTCTGAGAAAATTGAAAGCAGGAAGAGCTCTTAACCTCTTATTTTATCTCTAACTGCTGAGGTGCGAGTACTTTCAATAATGGAAAAACTCTATACATTTGGGATGTTGCTAAGACGGGGAATTGAAAACGGGACGGAAAACGGATTTTATTTTAATGCAATAATATTAGGAGGAGGTCGGCATTTTGTAAACTGAAAAGGCTTATGAACAAGGGGATTTTAAGCAGAAATCACAAAGAGAACGGGAGGACATATTCAGAATCCACCGTTTGATATACTACATACAAATACACAATATCCACATGTATACATATATTTGTCTTTAGAGCAAAAAATACTGAAACATGTATTTATGCCCAAAATCGGATTCAACGCCGACGACCTCATCCCTCGTTTAGTGTGTTTCCTCTGACCTGTGAGACTGTAACCTTCCGTTCTGAAATTTATGGATCCGAAGCTAATTGCACATGGTATTTATGTACTTTGTGCTTACCCCCACCCCACCCCCCTCTTTCCAACTCTTAAAACTTTGTATCAGTCAAGCCGAAAGCCTACATCAAAGGGGAGGCGAATTTTATTTATATGTGTAAACTTTAACAGGCGCCTAAGATACCATTTTCAATTATTATAATTAAAAGAGTTCGATCATACAATCTGTTTCGTTTCGGTAGGTTTCGTTTCGCACTTTACAGGTACCCTATTGTTTTTAGCTCATCTGAGCCAAAAGCTTTCCACACTATCATGTTCTCCAGAACCACTGGGCCAATTTCAATTAAACTTGGCAGAAATCGTCCTTGGGTGAAGGGGATTCAAGTTTGTATGAAGGGCCTTGACCCCTTCAAAGGGGAAATTATCTTTTTAAAAAGGTTAAAATAGGGTGGAGTCATTTAAGAATCTTCCTTGGAACCACTGGGTCATATAAGAGGAAATTTGAAAGCTTCTTGACATGTTCAAATCATGGTCCCCGGGGGTAGGGTGGGGCCACAATAGGGGATCAAAATTTTATATGGGAATATACAGGAAATTAATCAAGCAATTGTTAAAATATATTCTTTTCAAAAGTAGCATGGCCACACTAAATCAAATGCAAATATTTGCTTTATGCCCTACAATTAAAGTCTGTCTTCTGACCTTGGAGGTTGACCTACTTTAAAAGAATTAACCTATTCAATATCTCCTGAATTATTTAAGGTAGGGTTTTCATAATTTGAATAAAGATTCTTTATGGTAAAGCCCTCAACATCTTTGTATGACAATCTTTATTTCATTTTTATGCCACCGAGATCGAAGACTGGGGGGCATTTTGTTTTTGTCCTGTCTCTCATTCTGTCTGAAACTTTAACCTTGCTAATAACTTTTGAACAATAAGTGATAGAGCTTTGATATTTTACATGAGTATTCCTTATGACAAGACCTTTCTGTGGCTACCAACATTTTTGACCCCTTGACCTTGGAGTTTGACCTACTTTTTGAAAACTTTTAACCTTGCTAATAACTTTTGAACAGTATGATAGAGCTTTGATATTTCACATGAGTATTCCTTGTGACAAGACCTTTCAGTGGATACCAACATCCTTGACCTTGGAGTTTGACCTACTTTTTGAAAACTTTAACCTTGCTAATAACTTTTGAACAATAAGAGATAGAGCTTTGATATTTCACATGAGTATTCTTTGAGACAAGACCTTTCCATGGGTACCAACATTTTTGACCCCGTCACCTTGACCTTGGAGTTTGACCTACTTTTTGAAAACTTTAACCTTGCTAATAACTTTTGAACAATAAGTGATAGAGCTTTGATATTTCACATGAGTATTCCTTGTGACAAGACCTTTCCTTGGGTACCAACATTTTTGACACCTTGACCTTGGAGTATGACCTACTTTTTGAAAACTTTAACCTTGCTAATAACTTTTGAGCAATAAGTGATAGAGCTTTGATATTTCACATGAGTATTCCTTGTTACAAGACCTTTCCGTTACCTTTTGACCTTGACATTTGACCTACTTTTAAAAAAAAAAATACATTAGGTCATAACTTCTAAATGGTAAATATTGGAGCTTTAATATTGTACATGAGGATTTCTTTTGACAAGATCTTTCTACTGGTACCAAGATATTTGCCCTTGTGACCTTGGCCATCTTCGGAATTGGCCATTATCGGGGGCATTTGTGTTTCACAAACACATCTTGTTTAAAACATCTTTAACGTTAAATTTCGATTTAATATGCCTTGAAGTAGCTTGTATTATGCGCATCTGATTGTTGGTAAAGGTACGTAAATATGTGAGTAAGTTATGCTGAACAGTATATATTTATATATGTACAAAGGAACATTACTGTAACAGTGGTTTAAAAAGTTCGAATAATCAAATATTCTTCGACTAAAGCTATCAATAATCGACTAAGAAATTTACTCATTTTGACATCCATACTTTTAACTTACTCAGGTGATTGATACGGCCTGTGGGTCTCTTGTTGTTTTTGCTATTGAAAGTAAGGGGCGAGAATTCTTTGGTCACCAACTCTTTTATAGAGAAGATGACTGATTGTGTAGGTTCAGAGTTTGAACAAACAGTACCATTGAATGAAAATGCTTGCATCATAATGAGGGGATTTTAAAAGAATTTAGTGTTATGAAAAGGCATATAATTGTGTGTACTTTTCAGATGAGTCCAGAAAAGTCGCAGAAAAGTTTACAACAGCACAGTTTACAAAATCAACAGAACAACAGTCAACATCAAATTGGAGATAGGTCAAGAAAAAACCAACAGCAAAGACCTCAGTCTTCAAATACATACTC
The DNA here is from genome assembly GCF_947568905.1 of Ostrea edulis. Taxonomy (NCBI): domain Eukaryota; kingdom Metazoa; phylum Mollusca; class Bivalvia; order Ostreida; family Ostreidae; genus Ostrea; species Ostrea edulis. The sequence continues at coordinate 51,448,432 of NC_079164.1, forward strand.
CAGGGGAGGACGGGGTGGATTTGAGAGAGGAGGTCCAAGGGGTGGAAGAGGAGCACCTGCAGATAAACATGCTTATTACGGTAAATTGACCAAAATGTGTGATCTGGGGATATGTACTATGTTTTATTGCTAAACTTGCATCAGCCAGAGCATCAAAAAGCTTCCCTGATCAAAAGATGTCCAATCTGTGTCATAAATGTAAACTTGTCAGTCACCTTTTAAATTCTGTAGAAACATTGATAGAGGACAGGAAGTCAAATTGAGAATTTTTTTTTACTGGTGTCCTTGTCTCTGTACGTGCACTGTCATCTGAATTTTTGTCTCAAGTTTTAACGACATTCAATGTAAGTGTAATCCATTGATTATGAAATGCAGGGAACCTAGAATTTGAGTTTATTATTTTTTTTACACCCATCTGCAGTCAAACTTGCCATAGTAGTCACCTCTGTGAATTGGTCACTTGTCTCATAGTCATTTTATTCCCATATAACTAAGCAGCCACCTGTGTAATGCTGTCAGCACTCATGAAATTTCATACCAAACCACCATTTTTCCCTTTGAATAACAGCAATTTTGAATTTTTACATTACTTTAATCTAGGATTTATCTCGGAATGATGATAGGTGGTTTCCAAATCCACTGTTACTGATTAAGCGTGTCGAGATCTCGAGAATATAATTGGTCTAATGGGATCAAGTTTTTACAGTTGGATGAACTAAGAATATTATCTGTTGAACTTAGCAAATCATAATGAGTTGTTTTTACATAGTAAACCAAGGGTGTTCATTTCAAATGAAATGGTAGAAAAGGGTGGAAAGAAAACCCTAAATCTCTAAGCACAATACGAAGTCATTAAAATGATGGAATTGGGATTGAGTACATGTACTATTGCTCTGAAATTGGGTGTTGGGAAGTTATGAATATTTTAAAATGGAAAACACTCATATTAAATAATGTAGATTGCACCTTCTGAACAAAATTCACCAACTTTTTCAAACAGTGAATAGCATGTACATCTGTATGTGATTTGGTCTTCAATGAATTAAATGTTTCATATTTTATCAGGTGACCTATTGCAATTGGTCAGCATTTGTCGTACTTAACAATTAAACATTTTTAACTTCTTGATAACTATCACTCTCAATTCTTTCAAATTTGGTATGAAGCATCTATGGGACGAGGTGGGCATAAATTGTGAATATCAGGACTCCTGTAGTGGTCGCTCATTTTCTTTTTCCATGTTATGCATTCTTACTAAAAAGCTGACGTACATCTGATATTCTTGCTGATTCATACCTCTGACATTGCACTAATTTTTACTTTGTCCCTTCCATGAGCAGACATGGTAGAGAAGAATATATGCCAAAATAAAATCACAAAAAGTTTGAAATGTATACTGATTTATGTATTGTTAGCTTGAGAAACTAACTTTATTTTAGGGGGGACCTAACTAAAAAAAAAATCTTCATATTTTTGAATGAATTTAACATGTGTACATCAGTAGTGCAAAAAAAAAACCTGTTACAGTTGGACTTTTCATGATAAAACATTATGTTGCATTAATATTATCCTTCCAAACACAGGAGGACCACCAAGAGGTAACACAGCACAGAGAGGGCCTAATAGGGGTAACCAGCGGGGTCAGTCATCTCGAGGCAGATATCAGTCAAACAGGAAAGTGGAATCACCTCTTAAATTTGAGGGCGAGTTCGACTTTGAGGAGGCAAATGCTCAATTCGATAAAGATGAGATTGAACGGGAATTAAAGGAGAAATTAACAATAGGTGAGACTTCTAAAGTTCATTTCTAAAACAATCAATAGAAAGTTAATATTCTGATTCTTTGGGGAAGTTTTCTGGCACAGGGGCGTTTTATGATGTCTGTAAAGCAGGAAAGACACAGATGTCACTTTGTCCCACACCTATTTGATTGATGGATTCGCTCTTTCACAAACTTTTATAAATCATAAACAACTTTTCCACTTGTGGAGGTTCTGCATGCATCAAGATGTAGCAATTCAGTAGAACTTGATCAAACAAAATGGCACCACTTTGTAAATGGGGAACATCTGTAATGGTCCTCGTTATTATTAGAACTAGTTTGATATATTTTTTACAGGGTTGTGGATAACCACTCACCAATGCGAGTAATATTTGCTGTGGATGATTAGATATTAAAAATCACCTCGCCCAAATAGCGACCAAATTTTATCCAGGAACGTTTTCATTTTATGATGTACGTTCCTTTTCAATAAAATGTTTTACTAACCAAGATTATTCGTGTTTTGTGCAAAACAGATACTAAGCACAGGTTACATCAAGCATATATGTGACCTAGACTAGCCGTGTAGATTTCAAAACCCCAGAAGAAAAACACTAACAGACCATTACTTCCATAAATTTGAGAACAAATGATCAAGATTGTATTCGTAGAATAGGCTTGTTAATTGGACATGAGTGTTATACATGGCAAACAGAATGCTTTGTCACTAAATAAATTCTGTTATTTGGTCTTTACTGGTAATTGATATGGGCCCTTGGATCAAATTGTGGGCCCGTAGACTTTAGAAAGTAAGGGGCCCACATGGCCCCTAAGGTTTCAAATATTAACCACAGCCTTGGTTTCTCACCTCAATACATTACCATCAGAGTTGTGCACTGCTCTAGACTAGAAAATCAGTCAAATGTTACATGCATATGGGGTATATTCATATGAATTAAGTGAAACCGTATCTGAAAGTAATATAGACTTTATTTGTTAGTTTCTTGCTGCTGCAGCTATGTCAAAAGAATTTTAACAGAATGCTTTGCTTTCATAGCTTTCCCATCAAGAAAGGAAAGAGATTAAGATTTATATGGTTTCTATAATATAAATGTCTACTGAGCAATTTGATTAGAATTACTGGAACATATTAGAAAGTGGTATACAGGAAAGAGTATAAAGCATAAACGAATTACCTATTTGTGAGGTAGGGAGCCAGTGTTCGAAATTAACCATAGACCGAGTATGTTAAATGACACTGGTCTATGCCAATTGTAATTGAGATAGACCAAATTGTCTATGCCGATTTTCTATATTTAAAGCAATAAAGTTATCCCAAAGGATCTTACATGGTCAGTTGACATCTGATAAATGCTATGAGGAAAGGAGGATATTGTTATAGAAATGGAAAGAAACTTTGCTTTCCAAGTACATTAGAAGAAAATGAAAATGGTTTTTTGTGATGATTTTTTTTCCAATGTTGCGGTCTATGCCAATTCGATGAGGTCTTTCTCATCTTGTTTTGGCATAGACCTGTGGTCTATACCAAGTTTTAAACCAATTTCGAACGCTGGAGAGCAGTTTGGAGAACATCTGAAACGGTCATCACTGCAGGGCTCAGAATGATATATAGCCCATGGTCCAAGGCCAGTAAATTATGGATTAGGGCTAGTGATTTGTAAAGAACATGTGCTCTTGGGGCAAGTTGATTTTAAAACATCAAAATTTCTTGATCGGGGTAGTAAATATTGGAGGTGTGTGTACAAGTTTCAGTGATTGGGAAAGCCATGCGCCCTGCGCCATAGTCCCATTCAGGTGAAAATTGGCGCATTAAATTATCTAATCAATGCGCCAAAGTGCGCATTCATTATCAATTGTAACTTAAGGTGTTTTTTTCTTCTCTAGAATGAATTGGGTACGACTTGCTTATTTTTGTACTTTCATTTTTAATTCCTAGGTATTCTGATACACCGAATCTCATTGGTTGAAGTAATACAAATCAAAATAGATAACCAATAAACTATTTCTACTTGCATCACATCTCATCACGTCTTCTCATGCTTATACTTTAGCGTTTAAGTTTCGGAAGTCCAAGGACAGATATAGAAACGACAGAAAGTGGGGGGGGGGGGGGGGGGGGGGGGGGACATCCCCAAAAAACGAGAAACCGTCTTCAAATACCAATGCCTGTAAAAGCAATGATACCATTGAGAAGGGGACATTGAAACAAAGTAGAAACATTTTCAAGAGCGGTGGAAAAGATCGTGGTCATGGTTCAGATTTTCAATTAAAACAATAATGTTCTACTGCACATTTGCTATTTATTGAAAATGGCCCATTGAAAACTTGAACCGAGGGGCCATAGTCCCATAGGCCGTTTTGGCCTTCCCAATCACTGAAGTTTTTATCACATGTACATTCACTTTTTATAAAGTTGTACCATGAAGTAACACAATGAAGCTGAATTAACGAATGTTTCTAAGAGTGAGTTGTCTTAAGTGGAGTATACAATCGGCAATCCTTGAATGATTCCTCTACACTTTACACAAAGGAACGAGTCTAAGGAGAAGTTCCAAGTTAACATATCTAAGAACATGCATTTTCAGCTGATGTGTCTTGATGACCAGTGAATAAAAATTATTATTTCTAGTCCTGCATCAGTAACAATTAATAGGAAGTCTATGGCACAGCACCAAAGTTTAGAATAAACAAATTCCTGATTAGTTAATACAAACAAATTTTTCAGGTGAAAAGAAGGAATCTGTCAATGGTGAAAAGGAGGACAGTGTGGAAAATGGGGAGGAGGAGGGTCCAGAAGAAGATGATGAATTGTATTATGATAAAAGCAAATCCTTCTTTGACAACATAAGTTGTGAAGCAACAGAGCGTGCCAAAGGGTTGGTACATTTTGAATTTTTGTAAAGAAATAGTGGTAATGTACATTGTTTGCCTATTAATTTTTGTGAATCCATTGTTTTATCAAACCAAGAAAGAGCACAAAATTGTCTTAGGATGTAGCTCTTTGAATTTTCACATTGGTACTTCTTTCTCAAGTTCATTGTAACATCCAACGAAATGTAAAATCTCTACCTTCACCTCACTGTTAAGGCCTCTTTTGAAAATTTAAAGTTTTACGTTTGCTGGTAAGGACACTTTAAAAATTTAAAGTTATGAGGATAATGTTTCTTCTCTTAATAGAATGTAAATGTCCACTTGGAATGTTGATTAAAGACTTGCATGATTGGTACATGCAGCTGCTCAAATGAACAATGATTAGCTTATTGTAGGTCCTTATGTGATGCTAGGTAACTTACACTGATAGAAAGTTTTCATTTCAGGAAGTCAACCCGCCCAAGTTGGAGAGAAGAACGCAAGTTAAATGTTGAGACATTTGGCATGTCAGATAACCCCCGTCGAAACTTTAGGGGCAGAGGAAGGGGATACTATGGAGGATTTAGAGGAAACAGAGGAGGAGGTGGAGGATACAGAAATGATGGTTATCGTTCTGATAACTTCCGAGGCAATTATCGAGGATTCAGAGGTAAGAGAAAATTAAAGATAATCTGTTGATTTTTTTAAAGAAACAATACGCAAGATCGCGACTACTTTTTCCATCTTGGTTTTAATTTTTACTTTCCCCTTTCAAAGTCTCGCGAGACCCAGAGTATGCGAGAATTTGGGCATGTTCGTAAATAATACCAGTTCTGCAACTTTTGTCGTGATCGATCCACCCGATTTTAACAATGGTGCACTATGATTGCATTGCATAAGACTGTAGTAATGATTTAAGAAAGAAACATAATACGCAGAAATATCCACAAATGATAGATTTTAATGAAAATGTGGTGGATTTTTCCCCCCGCTGCTGTCAGCCAGGAAATTTCCAAAGCTGAGAAGAGCTTGCGTCAAAATATATAGCTTCGCGAGCTAAATTCAGGAGTTCGTTTTTCCTGTATCCAGACATTTTTACACACCTTTCATTTAAAAATGCTTTTATTTGTGGAAGGCACATAGATATTAAATCCTCTTCCGATCCCATGTTTTGAATAAACAAAAAATGCCCAAGATCGACACGCTTTTCTGGACTTCTTTACAAGAGAGTTCCGCTAACTCGATATTTACGATCTTGCGTATTTCATCTCCCCTTCCTAGAAGTGTTTTGTTATGAATTCTTCCATTTTTCATACATAGTTTGTCCAGGCCGTAACTTTTTTATACGCCCGTCTTTAGACGGGACGTATTATGGTATGACAATCATGTCAGTTGGTCCGGCTAGTAACTCAAATACTATGAGACCTAGAATCATCAAACTATCAGCTGATACATCTTGGGTAGAGGGTGGGTCACCGTGCAGGACTCGAAATTAGCGAGAAATACTCACAAAATGCAAGTACATTGTAAAAATATTGGACACTCAAAAATCTTAGCGAGTGGTGATTTATAAACCATGATCATATCTGTTTTATACGATGATGCACTATTCACTTTTTAGCCGAGTTGCATAGCAACTCTCGGCTTTTAAATTGGCGAAGGATGGGCAGGCGGGTGGCGTCCACAGTTAGCTTGTCCGGTCTCTAATTTTCATACTTTTTGGTGCATCTTTGTGAGACTTGCATAACATGATCACATCCAAAAGAGGAAGGTTCCTAATTATTTTGAGGTCAAAAGTCAATGTCACTTAATGCCATAGATTTGAGCTTGTCTGGTCTCTTAACTTTCATACTACTAAGGGCATCTTTGTGAAACTTACATAACATGATCACATCTAAAAGAGGAAGGTTCCTATTTATTTTTGAGGTCAAAAGTCAAGGTCACTTTGTCACTTAAAGCCATAGATTTGAGCTTGTCCGATCCCTAACTTTCATACTACTTGGTGTGTCTTTGTCAGACTTGCATATTTTGATCACATCGAAAAGAGGAAGGTTCCTATTTATTTTGAGGTCCAATGGTCAAGGTCTCTTTTTCACTATATACTGTAGATTTGAGTTTGCCTCTATCTTTTATACATGTACTTGTTGGTGCGTGTTTATCAGACTTCAAATCCTGATGACATTCAAGATTCATGTTGCTTTTGAAATCCAAAGGTCAAGGTCATTATCACACTAAATACCTATTGCGGCCATTCAAAGCTTCATACTTAAACTATATTAAATATGTGCATGTTTTTACTTCGTGAATGCAAGCGTGCATAATTTTCCAAACTGCAAATCTGCCATAGGCATCTTTGATGCGTTTTAGGGATTTTCTTAACTTGCACTCAGTCATACAAATGCTTACATGAACGACGGATTTGAACAACCATTTCTATCCGGATTTTTCTTATATGATTTTTTTAAGAAACTCGGATTCAAACAAATGCTTTAGAGGTCGGTCATCAATATCTTGTCAGGGTGTCAAGTCCCTATTTATTCCTATATTTTTCTATAAACTCGAAGGTTCCTATATTTTTCCTATAAATCATTAAAATCCATATGAAGCCCTCTATAACCCCAAAAAAATGACGGTCCTATTTTCAAGAATTATTTTTTTTATTTTTTTTTAAATCCAGGAGATGATGCTAGATTGATATTTAATTAGATTGTTATGAAAAGAATAACTATGATGATTGTATAAGAACTGTCTATTGGATGGAAAACTCCACATCTGAAAGGATTTTGTCTTTGTTTTATGTTTAATTATTTCTTCTCCAGTAAGATACTGTGCGTGCTAGATTTTATGCAGAAAAGAAACTTTTATACAAATCCTTTAATAAAAATCCCTATATTTGCCATATAAACTGTAAAAAAAAACAAAAAAAACTTTAATCCTATATTTTTAGGTCACTTGAGTAAACTCGGGTGACCTATTGCAATTGGTTTTCGTCCGTCGTGCGTTAACAATTGAACATTTTTAACTTTACCAGTCCAATTCTTTTCAAATTTGGTATGGAACAAGGGGAACATAAATTGTAAATTTCAGGATTCCTACACCCCTGGGGCCTTAGGGGCAGGGCAAAAATGACCACTTTTCAAAAATCTTCTGAAGAACCACACACATGTAAGAAAAACTAAATGCATAGTAATGTAGAGCAGGAAGGCCTCTTCCAAAATTGTAAATTTCATGATCCCCCGGGGTAGGGTTTTGAAACTAAATGGAAAGAGCAGGTAGTCTTTTACCAAAATTGTAAATTTGATTTTCTTCAGAGTAAGGGTTTTGACCCCAGGGTGGGGCCATATTTCAAGTATATAGTATTTGTGTAAGTTTGCTGATACTATACAAAATCTAAATACTTAAGAATAACAGAAAAGGATGTACAAAAAATGGTGAATTTCACAACCCAGGGTTATGGCCATATTTCAAGTATATAGTATTTGTGTAAGTTTGCTGATACTATATAAAATCTAAGTACTTAAGAATAACAGAAAAGGATGTACAAAAAATGGTGAATTTCACAACCCAGGGTTATGACTTAAGGATAAGTCCAAATTAGTCGGGTACCTGTAAAGTGCGAAACGAAATCTAACGAAACGAAACCTACCGAAACGAAACAGATTGTACAACTTTTATAATAATTAAAAATGGTATCTTAGGCCCCTGTGAAAGTTACCACATATAAATAAAATTCGCCTCCCGTTTGATGTAGGCTTTCGGGTTGACTGATACAAAGTTTTAAAAGTTGGAAAGGGGGGGTAAGCACAAAGTACATATCTGAAGTTGATTAAATACCATGTGCAATTAGTTTCAGATCCATAAATTTCAGAACGGAGGGTTACAGTCTCAGAGGTCTGGGGAAACACACTTAACGAAGGTTGGGGTCGCCGGCACTGGATCTGCGTTTTGGCATAAATACATGTTTCAGTGTTTTTTGCTCTAAAGACAAATCTATGTATACATGTGGATATTGTGTATTTGTATGTAGTATATCAAACGGTGGATTCTGAGTATGTCCTCCCGTTCTCTTTGTAATTTATGCTTCCCTTGTTCATAAGCCTTTTGATTTTACAAAATGTTGACCTCCTCCTGATATTATTGCATTAAAAAAATTCCGTTTTCCGTCCCGTTTTCAATTCCACGTCTTAGCAATACCCCAAATGTATAGAGTTATCTTTAGACTCACTACATATCAATAATAATTTTAATAATACATGTATATATATCTTACCGAATTGCATTCATATAATATGGTATACTATTTAATTTTTTTTCATTATTGAAAGTACTCGCACCTCAGCAGTTAGAGATAAAATAAGAGGTTAAGAGCTCTTCCTGCTTTCAACTTTCTCAGACACCAGCTGCTTCAAACAATGTATCTATACCCAAAGGCGGATCCAACGCCGGTGACCCACCCCTCGTTTAGTGTGTTTCCCCAGACCTCTGAGACTGTAACCCTCCATTCTGAAATTTATTGATCCGAAACTAATTTCACATGGTATTTAATCAACTTCAGATATGTACTTTGTGCTTACTCACCCCCCTTTCCAACTTTTAAAACTTTGTATCAGTCAAGCCCAAAGCCTACATCAAAGGGGAGGCGAATTTTATTTATATGTGGTAACTTTCACAGGGGCCTAAGATACCATTTTTAACTATTATAATTTAAAAAGTTCGGTTATACATGTACAATGTTTCGTTTCGGCAGATTTCGTTTCGTTTCGGTAGATTTCGCTTCGCACTTTACAGGTACCCCAAATTAGTCATATTTTTTTATGTTTTAATGTTAATACACCTATTATTTAAAGCCTTTCATCAGTGTATGCACTTTTGAGGGCAGTGAAGTTTTAAGAACACATCTAGTTTTATACTGTTGGTGAACATTAGAATTTAGCTTAGATGTTCAGAACAGGCATTTCATAGCCCATGGAAGTAGTAATACTCTTTCACTAGTATTCAGATGACTGATAAGGCCTGTGGGCCTCTTGTTTTGACTAAAAGTGCCTTGACACCCTGTAATTCTCATCTGTAGACTGGACATATTATGTTACAGCGATTTAAGGTTAAGCACAATAACTCTCCAAAGAGCAATATCTTAGGGGGATTAAAGTAGGAGAGAGTTTTCTCTAAACCAAAGCAATTTAAGTTCAAATGGTTTTGCCTAATGGTTAGGTCACACTTAGAGATTAGAGACTTAAAATGCACATGAGCCATGTGTGTGTTTGTATACTTGGTTTTAGTCATGTCTTTGTTTTGCATAGATGTTGATGTACTCGAGCTATTTTGCAGGAGGTTTCCGGCCATCATACAGTAGAGGTGGATCCAGTGGTGGTGGCGGTGGTAGTCGAAGTCAGGGATGGGTGGATTATGATTATGACTATGAAGCAGCAGGCATAGAAAGAAGGGGAAACAATAATAGGGTAAGTTTGCAATGAACTAGTTATAAAAATATGAAATTACAAAACACTTCAATAGTGGGTTTGTTTTTGGTTTTTTGGGGGTTTTTTTTTATCCTAGATTGACGTATTGTTTTTGTCCTGTCATTCTGTCCAAAACATTAACATTGCTCGTTAGTTTTAAATGGTGAGGGATAGGGTTCACATATTTCAAATTGCATATTCCTTGTGACAATGCCTTTCTTTGATTACCTTTTTAGCTCACCTGAGCTTTTCTGATCACCTGATGTCTGTCTGTCCATCTATCTGTAAACTTTTCTCATCTTCTCCAGAACCACTGGGCCAATTTCCACCAAACTTGCAAAATGTATCTTGGTTTTCAAGTTTGTTCAAATGAAGGGCCATGCCCTCTTCAAAGGGAACATAATCAAAAAATAGGGTGGGGTCATTTAAAAATCTTCTCAAAAACCACTAGGCCAGAAGAGCTGAAATTCATATTAAAGCTTCCTGATATAGTACAGATTCAAGTTTGATAAAACCGTGGCCCCCAAGGGTGGGTGGGGAGGACCACAACACAATAGGGGATAAAAATTAACACGTGAATATACAGTGTAGGGAAAATCAAAAACCTTTAAAAATCTCAAGAACCTCTAGGCCAGGAAAGTACAAAGTTACATGAAAGCTTCCTGACTTCGTGCTGATTCAAGTTTAAAATCATGGCCCCAGATGAGGGAGGGCCACAATAGGGAATCAAAGTTTTACATACAAATATTTAGGGGAAATCTTTTAAAAAACTTCTTCTCAAGAACCACTGGGCCAGAAAGGTTTACATTTACATGAACGCTTCTGACATTGTGCAGATTCAAGTTAACATCTTGGCCCCCTGGGGTAGGTTAGGGCAACAATATGGATCAAAGTTTTACATGCAAATATTAAGGAAAAAATCATTAAATATGGGTAACGGTGACTCAGGTAAGTGGTGTGGCCCATGGGCCTCTTGTTAAGAATGGTTTGGTAAAATACATTGAGCTTGACCTGTACTGATTATTTTTACATACATAAGGGAAAAAATGGCATCCGTCGATATACTTTTGTCAGCCTCAGGTCTGGCGAAAACAATACTGCATTTAATCAGTCTAAACTACAGAGCCAACAGGCATCTGGCGGTTTGGAAAGTTTGCTTTTAAAGTTATTTCCAACTTCTTCCTTGAAATGTTATGTATTAAAAATATTGAATTGTGGTATAAGTATTAAAATATGTATCGTTGAGTAGGCGTATCGTTTCAGGCTTTAGAGGTAGAGGTTCTGACTGAAGAGCAGGGCCAAACTTTGTTTATGTGTAAGACATTAACTAATGCCTTTTTTAATGCTATTGATACTAGGGTATGGGATATTGGTACCAGGGTGAGACCAAAATGGTCACAGTGACTAAATGTCTCAATAATTGAAGGGAAAAAATACTTCTCTTTGATAACTACCATTCCAATTCTTTTCAAATTTGGTCTAAAGCATCTTTGGGACAAGTGGGATATAAATTGTAAATTTCAAGAATCCTGCATCCTTAGGGGCAGGGAAAAAATTTACGAATTTTCAAATCTCTATACAACCAAAAAGTCCATATGTCTGTAAGAAAAACTAAAAGCATAGTAGAGTAGAAAGGCCTCTATCGAAATTGTAAATTTTCATGATCTCCAGATTAGAGGTTCTGATTCCAGAGCAAGGCCAAACTTTGTCAAGGTTTATGTGGAAAGCATTTAAATGATATCTTCTTTAACCCTTAAGCTGTTGCCTTAAATTTTGCCATGATATGGCTGCCAATGCTGCATTAATGATTAAATCTTACGAATATTGACAGTTCATTTTTAAAACCATGTATCTCAGCCACGATTTGTCTTACTGGTATCAAACTTGCAATGCTCCCTCGATATATTGCCAACTTTTGTTCAAGACAAATTTGGGCAATAAAGAGGGGGTGGCATTATGACGGATACACCATTACTGACAATTCACTGAACAGTCAAAAGAAATTCAATTCCCTAAATTTATTTTGTCTCCTTTCTGTATAAACATATAGATAATCTTGATTTTAATTCAGCAGTTATTTGTAATTAACCTGACTACCTTGTCCAGCCTGTCACACTTCACCCCCACTGCTCTCAATGTACAGGTGTGATTACCAAGGAATGTTATGTAATCGGCATTATTATTGAGGGTAAACTATATAATTTGACCTTTTGTCTGTAAAAATAAGTGGCATATGGCATTATAAAGGGGGTGTTAACATAGGGAGAAATCTGTTCCTTTGGATTTTCAGGCAATCAGCAGGGGTGGCAATATATCAAGGGAGCACTGTATATGAAAATTTATGAGAAAATGTTGATGATTTCAATGTCAGTTACCATTTTCTCCTATTATTTGCAGTTAACACTACAGGTAAATTTGAAGATGAAAATTAATTTAAATTTAATTCCACCCATCATTCTACTTGCATGAACTCTCCATCTTTTATATATCAGAACCAAATAATAGTGAATGCAGTTTAGTATATAAATAAGTCGCACATTGTTATAATATTTTTTAATTTTGTTTAGTATATAAATAAGTCGCACATTGTTATAATATTTTTAATTTTGTTTAGTATATAAATAAGTCACACATTGTTATAATATTTTTAATTTTGTCAATTTTAAAGGACAGGTAAAACAAAATGAAAATCATCTTTCATCTTGGCCAGATTTACCGGACGCCATTTATGATCTGCCTGCACACAGCTGTCTGCACAGATAGTGGTCTATTCCACAATAATATTAAGAAATGCATCACTGATGAGCAGTTTGGAAACGGCATAGATTCTTAATTATCCATGTGAACATTTAATGTTTCGTTTCCATTTAAGACTGGTGGCTTTCTTTGTGTTTGCTATAACCATAATGTATTTGTATTTCAGAAAGCAGCAGCACAGTCATAGACAACAATGAAAACATGGATAGAAAAGATAGGGTCACAAGAAGGCAGCTGACGTTAGATTGGGGAGCGTCCTTTAATGGCGACAAACATTTGGAAGATTATGTTTTCATGTACTGTCAGTTTCTGTGAATTTCCAAAGAGAATCCCCATTTGAAAACTTTGTGATATATTTTCAACTCTAGCGACTATTGTCACCTGAAGAAGCAATTTAGTAAGAGTGGCAAACAGTTGCAATAAATGAACTTGATACTGTGTAACCAACAGCACTGTCATAATGCTCTTTAATTTGTAACAGACTGTATGCAACAGATAATGGTGCTATTGCATACATGGTTAGTGTAAACATTTGCACAGTGAGACTTGCATGGGATTACGAATGTATTTTCTTTTGAAGAAGAGGAGGACTAGATTATGAAGGATTGGACACAGCAACAGTTATATTTATTCATACAAAGTAATCCTTGACTAAAAATTGCAGACAAAAATGTTGTTAATAACTCTTCAAAAAGTTTATTTTTGGTACTGTAAACCAACTTTTAATGTGTGCAAGAAGATATTTCTCACCACAAACCAGTACATTAATGTCTTGCATTTGTTTAAGATAATCTTCATAAAAATTTGTAGACACAAACCAGTTTATCACTGAAAATCATGAAATAAAGTTTGAATAAAAGTTGGTTTACAGTATATTGTAAATTTATTTTGTTGGAGCTATTCCATTTCAATTTATTTTGGATGGGGAAATGCCATTTCTTGATTAACATTTAAAAACACCAACAAAAAACAACCACAACCAAAAGAACCCCCAGAAAAAGTCTTCTGGTAATCATGTACTCAATTTTTTTTTTGTTTTTTGTTTTTGGTCATTTTCATTGAAAATTACAAGTGTTCATGATTAGTCCAGTATCGTAGATTCAATTATTATATTAATTTTATTAACTACACTATATTTCTCAGATGATTATCGTGTGTTAACAAATAACAATGTTGATTGATGAATACAAACTGGCTTCCTATGTAAAAGTTTGTTTAGTAAAAATCTTAATGCCAGGCTCTCCAGATCATTTTGGGCAAGAAAGGCCATGACTTATTTGGTGCCTTGACCACCCATCATTTTCAAATATGTACATTTCCAATGTGATGCAGTTGTTAACAATCGTGATGAATATAGTACATCTATTTGAATGGCTAAGAATTCTGTTAGTAGTGAAAATGGGTTATAAATATAAAAATTTATTTCATTAATTCAAAAATACATGAGGGTATGAACTGCAACACTTCACGTAAGTAAAGTGCAATGTTAAAGTAAGCTGGCATAAAGCTTTGCAGTTAGTGAAGAAGAAGAAAATTCTTGGAGTACAATTCATGCAAAATTAAGCTTTTGTGTTTGAGTAGTTGCTTCCCTTTATTAATGTTTGGCATTTTACAGCTGTACAGCACATATTTTTTGTTTGGGCTTGTGACAGATTGCCCCTCACCATAGAATATTTTTTCTAAATTGCCAGTTTCAATGTAAAAATCATGGAGTCACATGCCCACCATCACTAGAAAAATGTAATTGGCATTTCCTCCTCCTCCTCTCTGGTAGCTTATTGTACATTTCATTTTGTGTTCTTGGAACTGAAAATTTGGAATTTTGTAGTTTTTTGATTTGGAAAATTTTTGATTTACAAGAGGGCTTTGATTTGATATTGGGCTTTTACAGAAGTATTATGCTCATTGACCTTTGTCCACTTCTCAAATGGAGAGCAAGCTTTGGTATTTAGTGGGTATAGTCCTTGTGACAATGCTTTTCTTACTTTTGTGCAATTGTTGGCATGTTTCACAAGCACATGTATCTTTTTATTTAAAAACGAAAATCAAATAAGATATGTATGCATCAATTACCTCGATCAGAAATATTTCTACCAGTTTGTTCTTGAGATAATTGATCTGTAGGATTTTAGTCCAGGAAGAATTGATTAGAGGCACATCCGCTGGAATATGGATGTCAGACAGTGTATGATCATATTGGCAAATATATTTCGTTGGGATTCCAGATCAACATCTAGATGCCCCCATTGATGTTCAGGTCAAAAGATGGTGGAGCATTCATTTCTGATAGTCATCAAACTTCAGAGGCAATATGATTATGACCTTGACCAGTAGTGATCTTCATTTCAAGGTCAAAGGTTTAAGACAACCATAGAGCAAATATGTTGTTGAACTTTTAAATGTGTTCATTTCTGGATGATGGGATCGACAGAAATACATGCTTTCTAAGTGCTATCTAGTTCAGATTTGAAATTAAAGGAATTTGTAATGCTTGATTTTAGGGCAAAGCCAATCTGTAAACTTTTGTCTTTTGCACACCACAGTCTGAGTTTACCTTCCAGCGTAGATCGCAGGTGTGCTAGACTGATTGAATGTATTGGTTGTAAAATAAAGTCTTGTGCTTTGTACAGTAATATGAACTTAAAACATGCAGGGACTATAAATCATTTAGATTTATTATGCATTGTAAAGTTGAATTTGTGTTTTCAGCTCATCCATTACACATCTCATGTAAGTGATCAACTTTTTTTGGCGTCTGTTTTGTGAGAAGACCTTTCTTTCCTACCAAAATTTATGACCTTGAGTTTGGTCATAGGAGCATCAATGTTTCACAAACACATCTTGTTATAATATGCAGTGGGTCTTATTCCAAATTTATGGCATCTTTTAAGGGGTTGTAGTTATCTATAGGATAAAATGATCAAATACTAAAAGTTACGAAAAATTATAAGATTCTTTTATTGAACACTAAGTAGGTTTCTACCAAATATTTGAAACTTGTAGGTGTGATGTTACAGGACTAAAAACCTGGCATTCTGTGCATAGATGTACTAGGTGTAATGCCTTCTTCAGAAATAAAGAAATTCTTCAGGCTTGGATGCTGGGTAGAGATACCAGGGGGAACTGATGCTAGTGTACATTTGTATTAGTATACCTGTGTTTGTAGTACTGAGCTAAAAAAAAAAAAAAAAAAAAAAACCACACTCTTGAAACGTCTCTTTCTTCATACTGCGAGGAGGCTGGCCAATAATTATGCAAACTTGATTATCCACCCTATGTTGTCAGGAGCACAGAAAGGTTGCTTATAATAGGATATGCCATGACTACAACCAAAAGTAATTTTAGAAAACCTTTATTTTGCGAAAAATTTCGATGTCATCAACTATACCTCCTCAGAATGAACCAAATTTAATTTATTACAATAATTAGAAAGATCAAACTACCGGTAGTATTGCTGGGTTTGATTGTACTTCCTGTGAGAAATTGTGATTGTTTATTCATGGTAGGAATATATATTTAATTTTGACAATGTATTGAAAGGAGAAAAACGGGTTGCTTTTGACATGAGGTTATGCCATGAACTTTTTTCAAGAACATTTAGAAATTGCTATTTTAACATGAATAACAACTATAGCAGTTTTACCAGTGAAAAACAGCTGTGATCATTTGAAGATTCATATAATGAAAGCAAGACGAATCGGGTGAGCGTTGTGGTCCACGGTCATTTGCTTATTGAGGCAGATGTTTATGAATCGGCATTATTTCCTTGGTAAGACTTTAGTAATTGTGCCAGTGTCTGACCGTGACAGTGTAAGAACCTTAGTCCTGTTGATTCTCGTAAACATTCACATTCTGACAGTGAAATCCATTCTTTGATATGTAACTGAATTGGGAGGATGTGATGAATTTCGAATAAAGAAATGCGAAATATTGTTGGTTTGTTCAGTTTTATCTGAAAGATAGAGTGAGCTTTTCCTCCATTGTGTTGTGAAACTTTTCATATTAATATGTTCTTTTTTTTTAAAAATAGCTTTTGACACCAAAATATAATGAAATCTCTGGTTTTATTTTCTCCGGAGAGCTTACTTGTCTGTCTGGTCCGCCACCCTCACTTAAATTTCAGGAATCCTGCAAGGGCGGGGCAAAAACTCGTGAATTTACGAGTTTTCTATAACCTCATCTAAGAAAAACTAAATGCATATTGATAAAGAGCAGGAAGACCTACCAACATTATAAATTTCACTTCTCCGGGGTAGAGATTCTGACTACAAGGCGGGGCCAAACTTGGCATATAATGTGCAAGTGTAAAACAATATCTTTAATGGTAATTGATATTAAGTTTATATGGGCTGAAACTCTCATTTTCCAACAAAAATCGTTAACTGGATTTTGGAAGAAAATACTTTTTCCTGATCATTAGGCATATACACTAGCAGGAAAAGAAACTGCATTATTTAATATATGAAAAAATAACACTGAACAAATGTTATTTTTTTGTAATACTGTTAACAAATGTATTCGTTACAACATTTCATAATCCATTAATGATAACGTCAATTTCGGCACACTCGAAAGACACTGGTATTCGAACTTAAAGCTGACATGAATTAATAATTACTATCTGGGAAATGTGTACTGGTCGAGTCCACCTAAAAAAAATCACTCAGGTGTGACAATCACATTTGGGGTATATACGGGTAGAGTAAATTAGGCTACCTGTGAGAAATATGGCGGATAAGATGGAAATGTGTACTGGTCGAGTCCACCTAGAAAAATCACTCGGGTGTGACAATCACATTTGGGGTATATACAGGTAGCGTAAATTAGGCTACCTGAGAGAAATATGGCGGATAAGATGAGGGTGTACGTATTATATAGGGAATGAGAAACAAAAAAAATCACACTTTAAAACATGCTTTGCTCAAAATTACAAAATATTCATTGTATACCAATGCAACATTCCGAAAGTTTAGATAAATTAGGAAAAAATGCCCCCCAAAAAAAGCTTTTCTTGCATACTTGCAAGTATTTGCAGTTTCTTATGAAATAAATGCGGAGAAATCAATTGCTAATTACATACTGATAGAATGGAATAAGCAAAGAGCATAAAATATATTATTTATATCAATTCTTGCAAAATACAGGTCCATGCCATATGCATACTATGTAATGCACATGGCATGTTCGCCCCCCAAAAAACCGTATCAAATACGAACGTCTATTCAACAGGTATCGGAGATGTGCACTTGCCGAAAATATTAGATTCTCTTTATTCTGATAAATCCATGAAACAAAATGATAAACTCCATTTTATCTCGTTAGAACTTTACAACACGTTGTCATTCCAGTATACAGACTGCGACACAGTTCAACCGTGCCAAACAGGTTGTCTTCAATCAGGGGAGATGTCAGTCGAAAAAATTTCCTGTATTGAATGCTTGTCAGGTCGAGGATTTGCAGTTTATAGAAATCGGGAATCTAATCATATACACTTGAGCATCTGGTTGGATCACAGGGGCTAAGCCCGTTTTGGGCCCGAACTCTGTGATACCATAAATATAGAAAGGGGTCTAACTCTGACACAGATAAAAAACTAACCACCCGCTTCAAATGCCTAAAAAATCCTAAACTAGGTAAGCTATGCGTAATTTGTCGTTTTCCTTGCATAGATTAATGTTTTAACTACTTGCATGCCAAATTTCAAGTCACTGGTTCTTAAAATAACAAAGATATACGTCATCGTTCTCTCGATTTCACTTGTATATTTTTACTAGGACATTTACCGGTCCAGGTCACGGAGTCGTTTCTCGCCTATGACAGTAGCGAAATTCAGACTCGTATGGAAGATTTCGGACCTGTCAATTAAAATTTCAAATCAATTATACGCTACTTACTTCCTCATATTTTAATAATGTTCTTCGTGTAGACGTTACACGACTTATTTTTCCTCAGCAGCATCAACTGTTGACAAGAGCTGCCGTTTTAATGAACGCACTAAATACCCGATAGACTTAAAATCTCAAATACCTTAAAACTTATCAAAACATTATTCTTGTGATATTGCACTTAGAGAAGGAAATTGAACATTATTTCTTGGCTTTTTTAATTTTTTGTTTTTGTTTATTCTATTTCATTTAGATTATTATTACCCATTTTCCCCTTCTTTAAAGTTTTAGACATTTCGAGTATTTAGTTTATTCATTAAAATGGCAGCTCTTGTCAACAGTTGACGCTGCTGAGGAAAAATAAGTCGTGTAACGTCTACACGAAGAACATATTAAAATATGAGGAAGTAAGTAGCGTATAATTGATGTGAAATTTTAATTGACAGGTCCGAAATCTTCCACTGTCATAGGCGAGAAACGACTCCGTGACCTGGACCGGTAAATGTCCTAGTAAAAATATACAAGTGAAATCGAGAGAACGATGACGTATATCTTTGTTATTTTAAGAACCAGTGACTTGAAATTTGGCATGCAAGTAGTTAAAACATTAATCTATGCAAGGAAAACGACAAATTACGCATAGCTTACCTAGTTTAAGATTTTTTTAGGCATTTGAAGCGAGTGGTTAGTTTTTTTTATCTGTGTCAGAGTTAGACCCCTTTCTATATTTATGGTATCACAGAGTTCGGGCCCAAAACGGGCTTAGCCCCTGTGGGTTGGATATATTGCGAAATTTATCGATGATCATATACAAACTTGGATATACAAATAAGGAAATAATGATCGAAAATATACATCTGTTTGAAAATGCGGGTATTACATTTGCAATCCATAATAAACAGTTGATTACACAAAGACGCATGTAAAAGGAAATGTATAAACGAAAATATAGTTTTATTGTCTCTTTGAGAACCACATAATTATTTACGGTCTCTATGTCCATATTCATTGATTGAACAGGAGAGAGAGACTGTCCTACTTCGATGTACAGTATATCATTTTACAGAAGGAAAGAAAATTGATCACTGATATAATGGTAAGCTTACAAGCATTAAAAATTTCCAGCTTTTCAAAAAAATTTGATTGACAATATATTGAAAACTTACAGGAGTTGATGCTTATAATTGAATTCATTACAAATTTTAAAAAAAATATTAGTTTAAACTGTGCATGTAGAAAATACTGACTTTGTATGTTAGAATAACAGAAAAAAGTAAATTGTCAAAAAAGTGGGGAGAGCAGACCAGCCCAGCCTCCCTGCCCACCCCAACCCCCTGTATACGTGCCTGAAACAACATATCAATTCGTGTTGAAAGAAAGGTGCATATCTGCATTTCATTAAATTCCAAAGGAGCTCGAATTTATGTGTTCCCCTATTAATTATTTTGTATGCAAGATTCGTTTCCGAATTTAGAATCATGCTTTCAGTCAGAGCAGAAATGAATTCATTTTGAAGTACATCTAGTTTGAATGCAAATGTGGGGTTCCTTCTTTTAATTTCATCAGACTCATTAGAACCCCCCTCCCCCAAACTATGCAGCTTTGTTTTTATTGATATAGAAATCGGCATATGGATCCGGATATAAATTATATAACGTTTTTTCGTGATCATATAGATATCGATACTAGAAAATGTTTATACTCTTGCCTTTTGCATATCCTACTAATGCATTACAGTAGATTGACACTGTATCATATCAAATAAAACCTCAACACGAATTTTACTGATTTATGAATACTAACATCTTATCGAATACATTTGAAATTTCGACGTACAGCGGTATGTTTATTTTCAGAATATATCCATTGTGCCAGATCTACGAAATGAAAATATTTATGAATTACACTCAAGCCTGAAAGTAATCATTATGGCATGTTACAGATACGTTAAAACACACATATGCTATAGTCCTGCAATGCATGCATGCGATTTTTCTGAATACATGTATTTATGTGTTCGTGAATGAAGTTCCTACGCTTAAAACTATTTTGGCCTTTATGCATTTTGTTTTGTGATTTTGGTTTACCATTCCTTACACTGTGTAAATGAAGGAAAACTTGGTAAAGGGTGCAATTCTACACCATACAATTAGTATGCATGCATGCATGTGTTGAAAAGCAAAATGTACATGTAATAACCAGACATGTATCGTCATTTTTCATGGGGGGGGGGGGGGGGGGTACAACATGAAGGAAAAAAATGGAAAATTGGATCCTTTAAAACTTGCCATTCAAAATAATTAAGAAAGATGAACGAAAACAGCAATAAAATAAAACAAAAAACTCAAACAAACCAAGATGTTTTATCGGATGTTCAAAGTCCTAATGTGGGGGTGAAGGGTGAAAAGAGTCTTGTACTTTGACTGCCTCAATAATTTTTCTTTACACTTCATTTTCTTCAATCGTTGGGGGTGGGATGGGGTGGTTAGAGTCCTCTACTATGAGTGCCTCATAATATCTTCATTTTCTTAATTGGTGGTGGTGTGTGCCTTCTACTATTATATCAGAACTTTTAAACTGGAACAAGTTGGGGGGGGGGGGGGGTCCCAATATATCTTTTATTTGCATTACGAAATAACAAAAAAAAAAAAAAAGGATATTGTTATCAAAGGTGGGGGACATACACTCTTGTCCCCTCCCCTTGATTCTATTTGCTTGATAACGACGCATAATATGATAAATAAATAAATATGATACGAGTTCAACGCAGAATGTAATAACGCAAAATGGCATAGATATATAAGATCTATTGAGCGCCAAATTAGCATAAAATGAAGTAATTGAAAATAACATTAGTTAAAGATGTGTTTAATTTTTAATTATTGCCTGCTTTAAATGAATCAAATAAATCTGTATTATCAATTAATGAGAGCAATATTGAGTTACTGTTCTCTTATATATTGAATTAACGATATCATTTGTCTTAATAAGAGCGCGATTATTACAAGATCATCGTTTGAATCTCTCTCTCTCTCTCTCTCTCTCTCTCTCTCTCTCTCTCGCTCTCTCTCTCTCTCATCCCATACACTCGCACAGTGTTGTATATGCAAATTATATATGCACAAACAATTTATGTACCTAAATGATTTCCTGATTTATAAATCTGCAATACTCTGACCAGTAAATCATACGGTATAAGGATTCATGCACTATACAGGGTAAATATTCTACTCTGATACTTCCCCTGATTGAACATAGCTGATCGGCACGGGCTAAGTGTGTCGCAGTCTGCACAATGGTCAATGTTGTTTACGTAAGGGATACAAGACGAAGATGGTCTATTATGTCAGATACGGGACTGGCACGAGCCGCGTAGCGGCGAGTGATCAGTCCCGTATCTGACACAATAGACCATCGAGTCTTGTATCTTACTTAAAACATTGTTCTATCTAAAAACAAATGCATTTAAACGCACACACAAAACCCACGTACAAATAATCATTGGTATAGACAAATATATTTACACCTTTCGTTTCTGATTTGTTTTTAATGATTTTGATATATTAGGAATTCATAAACTTTAATGGCACACACGGTCAAATCTTGTCTTTAATTCACAAAAAACTGTTAGCTCATCATTTCAATTGTCATAATACGGTACTCCTCAAAACAGGGTTTTGTTCTTCATGGAAAGCGATTCGAACGCTTCTATTGTCTGAAGACTGTACTCAACAAAACAGGTTTTCTTTTTTGGGTGAATGAGGGGACGTAAAGGGTGTTCGGAAAGAATGTTTTAGATAAAACAAAACATTGATTTCCTACGTTCCTTTCTGGGAACCCTAATAATATGATACTGACACGTAGGCTTATAACTGGTATAAAAACAGAAGCCGCATCCCTCTTTTAGCATTTAGTCCGGGTGTCTTGAAGAAATGGACTCAGATGATGACTACCCTCTTACTCAAAATAAATTTCGCGATACTACTACGGATTTAGCAGACGAGAATTCTGATGCTATTTTGAATGATATTCTGGATTTAGAGGAAGAAAGAAGGAAGAAACCAAATTTTAAATTGAACTTTGACCTTAAAAGTGACTGTTTTTCTGATATATCAGATGCAGACAATGACCTCTTAGTTCAGGCCTCACAGGAAATAGAGAAAGTGGACAATTTCGAGCGATTTGCATTGCCTTTACAGGAACACGATGTACAAGACTTTGTTTTGAACTCCAAACCTGTCAATACCATTAACAAGACACGTTGGGCAGTGAGCGTCTTTAATTCTTGGAAAAACGCGCGGAAATGGCACGGCGAACTTCTGACTATGTCAAATGAACATTTGAATTCGGCATTGAAATTCTTTATTCTTGAAGTACGAAATAAGGCAGGAAAAGAGTACTATCCGAATACAGTGTATGAAATAATCATATCACTGCAGCATCATTTGAGAGCAAATAAAAGATTCGTCATGTCATCTGCGATTCGCACCTCCGATGAACAATTACAGAGTGCTAGTGATTTAATTCAGAAACCGTCCACAGTGTCCCCGCCGGAGCCGAAAAAAGTGAAGCTCAATGAAAGTGTTTCCTTCGGATCGAGAAAAGAAATAAACATCACTGCCGGGGATGTAACAGTGAATTTGCGACTTTAATGTGCATGTGTTTAAATGAATGATTGTGACATGGATTTATAACTGTGGTGCCTTAACGATTTCATATCCGGATTGTATCGGATTATTCATGAAACACTCATTTCGTATAATTTACTGGAATATTTCATGCCTTGAATATTGTATTTGATAAATAATAAATATGTTTTCTCGAACAACAAAGAGTGGTCTTTGTTCCTGGTTTTTACTGTCAGTCCAGTATTTTTCATAATATTGGCCTGCTCTTAATAATACTGGACTGCTCTTAATAATACTGGACTATGTTCAGTACAGTATGAAAAATAAAGTACTGTCAAAACAATGAACTGACGTCACAACAATGTTTTAATGTTGGAATACAAATGGAGTGTATCGTTTTGTTTCATGGATTATGCTAATAAAGGGAGTTTTACTACTACTTTGAGTATTTTCGACAAGTGTACACGTACATCTGCGGTCCTTTACTGATACTACGAGTAGACCCAGGTAAATAGTCGTCCGCATTCGATGCTTTTTCATGGCGAGCATACATGACCATGTCTTCTTTATACGTACAGTAGCATTTATGTATTTGCATTTTGCTTGTGTGTGAATGGTATAGATTTTATACCCTTTGCTTATTCCATTTCATCAATAGATAACAGATGAAATATTTCTCCGCGTTTTTGTATAGTTTTGACATATTTATTGCAAATGTACGCACATTCACGTAAAGAAAAGGCATTCTATATTTATTTATCCAAAGCTTTTAGAATGATTTACTACTGTACGATATGTTTATTGTAATTTTGAGCACTGCGTGGTGTTTCAAAACGTGATTTCATTTCTTATTGATGTCCTATAAATTAGTATCGGAGATGTACGTGTTACCTGTCGAAGCTACCCGCACAGGTAAATCGAAGACACGGATATGAAGTGAAGCGTAGCAACGCTCGTCCCCTTATATACCATGCGAACCCTGATACATATAACAATAGAATATCCAACTAATATGGCGGATTAGCAGAGAAATATGGCGGACATATATAATTATACTATATTTATTAATTCATGTCAGCTTTAAATTAACAAAGTTAATCGCGCGTGTAACCACTATTTGCATTCACGCATGCTTGACAGCGGCGCCTCATTGATGCCACTAAAGTGTTCAGAAATGCTTGAGGGATGTTCCAGATGTTGGTTAAAGCCTGGCCTAAATCAACCAATGTCACTGGCTGATTTGGTAATCGGCGTAGACGTCGTTCCATTTCATCCCAGACGCGCTCAATCGGGGGAAACAGCTGGCCAAGGCAAGGCAAGTTCTGTTGAACAAAAAAGTCCCTGACTACACGTGCAACATGTGGCCTTGCGTTGTCATGCTACAGAGTGATGTGATTTTGCTGTCTCTATGAAGGGTATCATATGGCGCTAAATAATTTCGTCTCGATAGCGTACGCCGGTGATATTTCCATTGACAATTTGTAGAGGGGTCTTTCCACGTGCTGTTATTCCACCCCACACCATAACGCTACCTCCACCGAATTGTCGACGTTGCACAACACAAGCGTCCTGGTACCGCTCCCCAACGCGACGATACACTCTACAACGGCTATCCAAATGAAATCTGGATTCATGAGTGAACAGAATATTGGCCCAGTCCTGTATTCTGAATCGCAGATGTCTGCACCACGCTAGTCTAGCTATACGATGACGTTGAAGCAGTATTGGGCGCACCGCTGGACGTCTTGGTCCGATGTTGTGCTCGCGCAGACAAATTACGCACAGTTCTTGGACTGATTGGTCGAAGTTCAGGAATGCTACGAGCGTCTGGAAACGATTTCTCAGGTGCACAAGTCTAATGTGGTTGTCCTCTCGACACGAGGACGCCCAGAACGTGGTCGATCCCGAGTGTTACCAGATTGTTGGAAACGCCTCCATAATGACTGGATGGTGTTCCGATGAACTCCAAAGTGTCTTGCTACGATATTTTGTGCCATTCCAGCTTGAAGCATCCCAACAGCACGTTACGTTGGTTTTCGATGAGTTGTGGCATGGCAGAAGGGTAAATTTTGTCAAAATTAAAGTGCTTTCATTAACGATTAGTGTCCAAACAAACCTTTTACACTTCTTACTCAAAAGAGTATTGGCCAGTAAAATTCGTGCGTACGAACACTTCAATAAACAACACGTGTTCACTAACCATGAAAAAGTCCCCGAATGAGTCGGATACTATTCGATATTGTTCAAAAATACCACCTTTATCGATTGTTTAGATTTTATAAATATAGAAAAAATTTATAATGCAGTTTCTTTTTTCCGCTAATATATGAGTTACCACATCAAGATTTATGCATTAATTAAAATAAACTGTTAACACAAAACAAGTGCCCCTTCAAAAATGGTCTGTTAAAAAGATGGCCTACATTTTTGCAGTTACTCTCCTACACCGGAAGTTGGAGGCGCGCTTACCATTCCGGTCCTAAGCTTCACATGAATAGTATTTGAAACAAACCGTTAAGCTTACGCTACAAATTCTTTATTGAGTTGAGTTTTAACAGTTTGTACTATATCTATGACGAAACATGGTTCAGTTTCTTCGATTTTATAAAGAAATTTTTAATACGCGCACTTCGTCAAATTGTAGAGTTTGGGAAAGAAGGGGGGGGGGGGTTGGGGGGTTATAGCCGTATTTGACGTTTAGTTCTATCCAAATTATTGTGCAATTAATACTGATAGTTTCAGAAAGTAGTCGGTTTTAAAAACAATAGACGCCTAGAATTAAAAGCTAAATAAATCGGGCATGTAGCATCGTTTAACAAAATGGAGGGGGGGGGGGGGGGGGTGAGGATATTTTCACAATATTGCCTGAAAATTGACAAGTAAATTTAATCCAAAGTTCGAAAGCCTTTATCGTGGGGGGAGGTGGCAAAGGTTGTTCTCTCGGTTCAATTTATCGATAAAAGTTTTACACTTTCGCTGTGTACAGTTCATGACAATGCTATTTTTTAAAAAGAGGAGGGAGGGCAATCAATCTGTCTAAAGATCGACATCTGTACGTAAAAAATAACCAACTTTGCATGTAATGATAAAATGGGGTAAATCCATTGTTGCTACGTGCCTGGTAATTATTTTAGTGATCATTTAAGTAATTGCAGTACAGTTCAGTCCATCTTTTTTGCAAGTACAACGGTTAGTGTCACAATTTGCCTTGCATTTACAGCGAATAACGTTCAAAAGTTTATCTGGGGCGACTGGTAATCTATATTTAACGGATACAAGAATTGTTGAAAGCAGTGATAACTTCTGATAAGCCCCAGTTCGAAGGATCCAAATTATTCTCTTCTTTAGTCCACTATATGACTTTTTAAAAATGCTCCTCTTCTGCAGCTGTAGTTAGTGACAATGACTGAACTTGTAGAAATGATATATTGTGTTAGACAATACTTTACAAGCAAATCTCCTATTAGTGTCTTTATGGTATTCCACCGTACAAAGTCGATATGACATCGACACCAGAAGATATTTTTTTCTCTATGGAATCCTCAATTAGGACTATAACGAACAGTGATCACTCTCGTAACTCCTATAAGCAATACAAAATAGAGAGTTGGGCAAACACGAACCCCTGGACACACCAGAAGTGAGATCAGGTGCCTATTAGGAGTAAGCATCCCCTGTTGACCGGTCAAACCCGCCGTGAGCACTATATCTTGATCTGGCAAACGGAGTTATCCGTATTCAAAATCATTGTGCCAAAAACGGCATAACAATAAAGTCAGACAGATTTGACCCAATGGTAGGTTGTATTGGCAAAGTAGATTGTTATAACGACCACATCGTCGGGAACCCAAGGGTTTCCGATGATGTAACGACCATAGAATTTTCGAAATGATGACTTTAAACGAGACTCACTGTTGAAACCCCTGCACCATCAACTTGTTTGTTAATAGCCTGTCTCGATTGACAATGAAAGATACATGTTGCAGATATATTTTAACAGTGATATACATAAAGTCTTGAAAATTACTGTGAAATTTATTAGAGACTGTTTTGAATACAGAAGTCAATTACCTACGACTACATAAAAATTATGTAAACATCATTTAATGATGTTCAATGAGCCTTTGCCAATTATTGTAATTGTGTTTGTCCCAATAAATAATTGTATTTACATTTCCAATGTTATTGTCTTTGATATTTCTATAAATTGTATTAGTCACTTACACAATGAAATGCTTTCTTTCTTGTTTTATCGGGTGATGAAGGTAGCTAGCATTGCAGAAAAAATTCATAACCTAACCCACGGTAGCTAGCATTGCAAAACAAAAAACAAAAACAAAAAAGAACTATGAATTCGGGAAAGTGACATCGTAGATTTTTTTCCCCTTGATTTGTTATACATGTATCATTATAATGTGTATATTTTAATGCGATGTGAACTCAAAATAAACACTCAGTATATGAACTACCATGACGTGAACGCTTTCAATAAATATCACGTTTTAGAGAAAGTCAGAGATAGTTTAGCTTTATCCGTTTGTGCTTCTTCCGCATTGGTTTCCATGGCTTTTCCGATGATTGTCAAAATAAGAATTGTTGTAAAAAGTGAAAGAATCATAAAAGCGGACAAAGCGAAGCAAATGATCTGCACGGAGGATATTATAAATATCCAGCACAGTACCACAACGCATGATATAAATGATGCGAACACCATAAAGATCCCGCCAGTTGATGTAAGCAAAATTATTCCAATCGTCTTCTTAATTGTACTGAGAGCACGAGAAAGACTCTTGATCATTTGTGAAATGACGGCAATGAGAGACAACGCAATAAGAAGAGTGACCACAACAGTAACGATTAACACGATAGGCACAAAAGGGGTGAGCAAAAGAGTGAACATCATCGTCAACACGATCAGGAAAGTGATGAGCATCATCATGCCGTTCAGAATATATGTAGCAATGTTAATGATGTATATATAGGTATAATCCATGATATAACACGGCTGATTACAGGTCAGATGTGTCGGGTCGACTCCAGTAATTTGTTGTACGAAACTTTTAACTCCTCTAAATATCAAACTGGCAAGTTTTGCTGATGGTCGGAGACACAGGCACATACAATATACGATGCCATTTCCGATCATTTGAACAACACTTTCCACGGCAACAGAAGACATGGAGAGAGGGATGACTACACTTGTGTGCGGCATCGTTCTCAGCTGCACTGCTAGTGCATTAACGTGCTGATAAACTGTAAACCGTACAAGAAAGTCGTTAATAAACGCCAGAAAGGGACTGATCATGTACCAGCAAGACTTAAAGCCAGATGTAGACGGTTTCATAGCTACCTCGTATCTGACTAATGGTCAAGTTGTTGAGATTTTAGCCGAGTGATACCACAGCTTTATCACGCTCTCGGCTTTAGGGTACATTATGAAACGCACAAGGAAGTTGCACTATCTGGGTTCAGGGAACAGCCAAGGCCAAACCCCCTAAAGAAATAGATTATAAATTGAAAGTAAGCATTTTATTAATGACCAGTTTCCTCCATGGGTAGTGCGAATTAAAAATCGTCAATTTTACACAACACGGCTGGACAATATATTCACAACAAGGGGCTGATTTGTGCCATTTTACACTTTATCGTCTTTTTGTTATTTCGATGTGGAAAGACAACAAAACGATATTTATAACATGATAAT
This sequence comes from Ostrea edulis, assembly GCF_947568905.1. NCBI lineage: Eukaryota > Metazoa > Mollusca > Bivalvia > Ostreida > Ostreidae > Ostrea > Ostrea edulis. The sequence goes on from NC_079164.1 coordinate 51,477,497, forward strand.
AGTAACTACTTTGTTTGGGAAACATAAAAATAGAAAAATCTGATACTCAATGAGTTTATCAAAACAGGATCCAATACCCTACTCCCCACCCATATAGAATTATTCAATAAAATACTAAGTACTAGTGTAATTCCAGATATATGGAACATTTCATTAATTTCAGTTCTTCAGAAACCTGGTGACCCAAATAATTGTAATAACTACAGTAGAATAAGCGTAACCAGTTGTCTTTGTAAACTATTCAACCAAGAAACACTTACTGATCATCTAGAGTCCATTAACGGCCTTTTAAGGCCTTTCCAAGCAGGTTTTAGAAAAGGTTATAGAACCACTTATAATGTTTTCATCATTAAATCATAATGAACAAATATCTTTAGAACCTTTAGGAAAATGTATATGTGTGCTTTGTGAATTTTCTAAAGCATTTCACTCTTTATGAAGGCCTGCTTTGGTGTTTAAAAATGAAATGTATATTTATAGGTGGTTAATTATATATACTTCTAAAGAATATGTATGAAAACTCAAAATACACCTTCAAACAATCTTCAATGTGTAGTAAACCTTTCAATGTAAATTTTGGTGTTAAACAAGGAGATCATCTAAGTCCCACCCTGTTCAATGTCTTCATTGGTGATTTTAGGAGTTATTTTGATGAGGACCTTTATGATCATGTTAGTCTTGGTGGTATTAAACTAAATCATATATTGTTGTTTTCAGATGGCTTAGTTTTAGTTTTATAAACTGCAAACGCTAATGGATTGCAAAATAGGTTAAACACATTTTAAAAATAGATACTGTACCAAATGGAACTAAAAGTTAATCTTGAAAAAAACCAAAGTCATGACTTTTTCTAATTAAAAAAAACCAATGCAATCTATGTGAGAATTTTACTATAATGAAAATGTGGTAGAGGTAAGTCGTAAATGAGTACAAATATCTTGGTGTCATATTTACATCAAATGGTACATTAAAATCGGCCTCAGAGCACTAAAAGGAGCACAGAAAGCCAAATTTGTCCAGTAATGTTTGGTTAAAGTTGCATGAATCCATGATTGTCCTGATATTGACATACAGTTCAGAAATTTAGATCTCTGATTTTAACATTCAACTTGAAGTCAGATAAGGCACCTTTTGAAAAAATCCAAAATTTCATTTTGAAAAACAGTTTAGAAGTTCATAGTAAACCCTCTAACTTGGCTATTAAACTAGAACTTGGTGTTTATCCACTGACCATTAAAATATACAAACTAATGATGAAACACTACTTGAGAATGGTCAAATTAAAATCTTCAAATTCTGATCAAAGTATGATATTACAAAATGCTTTCTTTTCCACAATGAATTTAAATCATGAGTGAAAGATTTACTTTATATTGATTCCCTAAATGTATCCTCAAATAATTTAAATGTAAAATTAATACCCAGTATTTTCTATGAAAATGAAACTTTAATGCAACTTCCTAAGATTCAACAAAACAGAGAGGGTAAACTCTTTTTCTTCAGTTCTCTGTAAATTGTAAAAAATTTATATATATTATTTTACTTTATCCTAGTAAATCTGTTCTGACCTTTTAAAATTAACAAAATATACAGTTTAACACCAACCCATGTTTTGCAAACTTTTTAAAATAAGTATATACATGTGTGTATATATTATATATATATACAAATGTAAATGTATATTATATATATATATATATATATATATATATATATATATAAAGCACAAACAAACAATTATAACACCCAACCTTACGTTTACCCCTAGGATCTAAACGATACATGTGAAAATCAATTAATTAATATATAAAGCACTAAATAATCACAACTAGGTACTGAAAATTTTCGCCCCAGCCCGGGGTCGAACCAGCGATGTACGGCACCCACGGTGGGTGCCGTACGTCGCTGGTTCGACCCCGGGCTGGGGTGAAAATTTTCAGTACCTAGTTGTGATTATTTAGTGCTTTATATATATATATATATATATATAGTAAATCTTACTAATAAACTGCAACTCAACCTGAACTTTTCTATTTTGACAGTTTTTCACCCTAAAATTATACTCTTGTTCATAGAAATATTTACAAATAGTTTCCTCAAGTTATAGTTCTGATATAGGAGTCACCTTATCATTGCACTGAAAGACAATTACTCTCTTTAAAGTTAATTATTTTCTTGTAATTTTTTCGGTTTAGAAATAGTCTATGCATGCATTCTACATAATGTACATGTATATTGTTTGGTATTAGGAAGGAAGTGGCATTCAGGTTAACACTCTTTTCAGTGTTAGCTGTTTTCTGATTGGATAAGAAAAATAACCCAGTTTCTTTGGTTTTGATTGGCTAATCCTAAAGAATAGAATTCTGGGTATATAATTTCGTGTTTGGTCCATCTTAGCCTACTTCATGTGTGGTATATTCACCCTCTAAGTTGATCAGAGACATATATTATATATGATCTCTGGTTTTAATGTTCTGAATTTTCTTTAGTTAGCATGAATTAAGCATGATTTTTGCAGAGCTAGGGACCAGGATTTTCCTTTATCACAAAGTGGCATCTGTCTACAAGTAGATTTTTCAGAAGTATGGAAGTCCAGTAGCGACATCATCAAAGTAATTATTTTGACAGTATTCATTTTTGATTGATTTCTACATCTGTTACACTTTGTTATTCCTTTACAACTTGTTATTTATACAAAAGTCAACTCCAATCAACTGTTAAAAACTCTTTACTGGTCTTTTCATTCAAAAGTGCATGTAGACATGTAAACCATAGTTTGGGAATCCCTTTTCTTCAGCAGCCCAGGTTAAGCTATCTCTTGAACCAGAATTAACAATATCTTTATACAATCACAGAGTTATTGGCCCTGATATACTGATTCCGGTTACACTCTATAAGCCTATTGCAGAATTATCATTATTTTCTTTATGGAAGCAAAAAAGGAAGCCACTTTTGACGCTTTATGACTCCACCAACTGTCTATGCAGTGGGACTGGTACATTTCTCTGGACAATTCTCTTGTCTATAATGGTCAGTCTATTATGGTTAGTGTCTAATGCTGACAACAATGTAAAAACTTTGTCAGCTTCCACATTATGAACTTTGAATAGTACAATAAATAAGATCTAAAAATAGACACCCTAAAATATCTAATCATCTGCCAAATCTCTTAAGTAGTGATCACATAGCAGAATTGGGCATTCTGTAAATTCTACTTTGTAGTCATAATATAGAGTCACTTCTTGGGGGTCATCATAAGAGTCCCCCTCATAACCCAGCTCTTGTAGGGTGGCCTCAGGGAAGAGCATGGCTTCCCTACTGCGGGAATCATCCGAGAAAACTGACAGCTTTGTGGATAGAATTCCTGTTTCCATAGTGATTAACTGCAAAATGCTGTAAATTGTTGCATCTGACTGGACCATCACTTCCAGATGTGCTGGGTGATTCCGAAGTTCTCGATCAAAAGTCACAAGTCTTAGCTCTAACCATATGAACCTGTATTGAATATCACAGCATGTAAATCATGAGGAAAAGCAAATATTCTGTGTTACATGTATGATAATTCTACATTTCTTCCCATAAACTAAATATTATTTGTGAAGTAGCTATGCAGTCCATGACCTATTATATTTGTGATGGAGAAACTTTCAATACAAACAAGCATTGATCTAATGGGTTCAGGACAACAGATAAATTTGTTAGTGAGGAAATGTAGCAAATACTTCTGATGGAGAAAAGTTTGTTTACACAAATGGACCTCAATTTTGGCAGTAATACATACTTGGGGTTTTTATTTCTGTAGGGCTCATCTATACCCATTTTACATCCTGGACATTTCTCGCTTTTTTTTGGCAGTACTGTCAGGATTTTCTCAGCTTCCTCCTGCTCTCTGTCTATCTCCTCCAATTCTCTACAATAAAAAAGGCTGTTCTCAGGATCACAGAATTATATATATATTAAAAATTCTTTATATTACAGTTATATTACCGGTATGCCTACACGTTTATCTAATCAAATGTTACAACAGACATCTCCATATGAGTGAAAAATTCTCGAGAGGGACGTTAAACAATACACAATCAATAATCAATGATACAACCAGAAATAAATCCAGGAATATGATTTCACAAAACAAGACCTATTTCAAAAGGCCTAAATATCCCTCTTAACCTTGTGAATCATATAAGGTACCATGATTGTTCATACTGGTCCTTAGGGTGCCTTCAGAGAAGACAATGTGCCACTTCCAAGATGTGTACAGATGAGCACAAAGTCTGGTTACGTAACACAATACAGTTTGATAACATACACTGAGCTACATTTTTATAGGTTTAAGATTCCCTAACTAACAGAGGCTGATCCAGGCTTTATACTTACTTGGCATATTGCAGTCCTTTAGATATTTCTGTATAGTCAATTTCACCACTGTTATCTCGGTCCAACAACTTTGCTAGGAGATGCACTTGTGTATCATTTAGGGCTATTCCTGAGTCAAACATACCTATTTCAAAACAATACAAAATTGAAATAGCTTATCTTGACAAAATGCATGTACCACATTTAAAGAAATATCAAGTACTAGTTAATGTATTATTTCATATGTAGCTTGTAAGACGAGTTCTAATTACATTGTAGTTATATCAAGCTGGGTGTAAATTTCTGTACACTCTGCTGAAGCTGGAGTAAATGAAGTGTGTGTGCATAGAAGAAAAACTTTAATGACATTTGTTCCCTAGAAGATATTTTTCATGATTCAATGTATTGTGACATCAAGTTATATATTCCCAGGTAGTAAAACATATGCAACCTAGGGGCCATGGCATACAGTCCAGGGTAAATTCTGTACAGATAGGAGCTGATCACTCGCGTCACAAAACAATATTGGGTGGGATGGGGGCTGATCACTCATCACAGAACAATATTGGGTGGGATGGGGGCTGACCACCCACATTACAGAACAATATTGGGTGGGATGGGGGCTGATCACTCACATTACAGAACAATATTGGGTGGGATGGGGGCTGATCCCTCATCACAAAACAATATTGGGTGGGATGGGGGCTGATCACTCATCACAGAACAATATTGGGTGGGATGGGGGCTGATCCCTCACATTACAGAACAATATTGGGTGGGATGGGGGCTGATCACTCATCACAGAACAATATTGGGTGGGATGGGGGCTGATCACTCACATTACAGAACAATATTGGGTGGGATGGGGGCTGATCACTCATCACAGAACAATATTGGGTGGGATAGGAGCTGATCCCTCACATTACAGAACAATATTGGGTGGGATGGGGGCTGATCACTCACATTACAGAACAATATTGTGTGGGATAGGAGCTGATCACTCACATTACAGAACAATATTGGGTGGGATGGGGGCTGATCACTCACATTACAGAACAATATTGTGTGGGATAGGAGCTGATCCCTCATCACAGAACAATATTGGGTGGGATGGGGGCTGATCCCTCATCACAGAACAATATTGGGTGGGATGGGAGCTGATCACTCACATTACAGAACAATATTGGGTGGGATGGGGGCTGATCACTCACATTACAGAACAATATTGGGTGGGATGGGGGCTGATCACTCATCACAGAACAATATTGGGTGGGATGGGGGCTGATCCCTCATCACAGAACAATATTGGGTGGGATGGGGGCTGATCACTCACATTACAGAACAATATTGGGTGGGATGGGGGCTGATCACTCATCACAGAACAATATTGGGTGGGATGGGGGCTGATCACTCACATTACAGAACAATATTGGGTGGGATGGGGGCTGATCACTCATCACAGAACAATATTGGGTGGGATAGGAGCTGATCAAAAACATCACAGAACAATATTGGGTGGGATGGGGGCTGATCACTCACATTACAGAACAATATTGGGTGGGATGGGGGCTGATCCCTCATCACAGAACAATATTGGGTGGGATGGGGGCTGATCACTCACATTACAGAACAATATTGGGTGGGATGGGGGCTGATCACTCACATTACAGAACAATATTGGGTGGGATAGGAGCTGATCAAAAACATCACAGAACAATATTGGGTGGGATGGGGGCTGATCACTCATCACAGAACAATATTGGGTGGGATGGGGGCTGACCACTCACATTACAGAACAATATTGGGTGGGATGGGGGCTGACCACTCACATTACAGAACAATATTGGGTGGGATGGGGGCTGATCCCTCATCACAGAACAATATTGGGTGGGATGGGGGCTGATCCCTCATCACAGAACAATATTGGGTGGGATGGGGGCTGATCACTCACATTACAGAACAATATTGTGTGGGATGGGGGCTGACCACTCACATTACAGAACAATATTGGGTGGGATGGGGGCTGATCCCTCCTATCACAGACAGAACAATTCTGGGTGGAATAAGACAATATAACAGAACAGTCCACCAAGGTTCTTCATTTCCATCATAAGACAACATTTGTCAACTTAAGTGATACATGATGGCAAACTCGCTTTACTTGGTCTTCATCCATAGCTCAAAGTATACTTAATTTTGAACAACATGCAGTGCAACATTATTCAAAGTTTAGGAGATATTGTTGAATTTAAAAAAAAAAAAAAATGGGCACAGCCCTGAAAACACATTCTGTATAATTCTAATTTGTTTATGTGGTTACATACCTGATTTAAACTCATCATATGTAATGATACACTCTCCATCCTCATCAAGTTCTTTGAACATTTTTACAATCTTATCCGCATTCCTAACTAACCATGCATCCATCTCTTGAATGAAATTATGATAAAATTCCTTCTGGTTTTTCAGCTTTTCAGTTGCTTTTTCAATTTTTTCCTACAATTTCACAAGAAGACATGTTAATAAAAATCTTCAAAATTAAATCAAACATGATATTGATGTCTTGGTGTAAATTGTATAATCTGGTCCTCAGTTGCACTGTGTGTGTGTGAAATAGAGAGGAGGATTGATTGATTGTATATTGTTTAACGTCCCTCTCGAGAATATTTCACTCATATGGAAACATCACCATTGCCAGTGAAGGGCTGCAAAATTTAGGCCTATGCTCTGTGCTTACGGCCTTTGAGCAGGGAGGGATCTTTATCATGCCACACCTGCTGTGACATGAGGCCTCGGTTTTTGCAGTCTCATCCGAAGGACCACCCAATTTAGTTGTCTCTTACAACAAGCAAGGGCTACTGGGGACCTATTCTATCCCGGATCCCAACGGGACTATAGAGAAGGAAAGAGAGAGAGGAGGAAAGAGAGAGAGGAGGAAAGAGAGAAAATTTCATTTAGATAGCCAATGTATTTCTATTTTATCTATTATTTTATCAATTAAGCTACAGCTCATATTAGATTCTTATTAAACATGCTAATCTAAGAGGAGCATTTTAAATTTCAAACTTAGAAGGTCAACCTTCTACTAAATTTTAACACATGCGTGGATCTAGAAAGGGGGGGGGGGGGGTCAATGAAGACCCCTTCCTAGAATTTACAAAGTATATACCGGCCATCATGATTTAAGAAAAACAACCATGTTGTCAGTATTACATAGACATACATATCCCCTACCAGTCCAAGTCAAGTCGTGTGCATAATATTCTGCAAACAGTCCCTCTGAAATTTCAATTGCATTTAAAATCTTATGTAGGCGGAGAAACATTCAATTCAAATGCTATACCATCTCTGTATACATTTTGTGTATGTTCAATCTGATTAAAATAAGATCTGTGTAGCGACATAACAATAATGGAGCAGATCAAAGATCTTATTCTAATCAGATTGGTGTATGTTCAATTTTTGTTTTGATGTCATATATTAAAGTTTAAATGGCAAATCCAACAGAGGAAAGTTTGCACCCTGAATTTGTGCAATCTGCTGCGCTTGCCCACTATGTGGTAGAACTGTCAACATGTAATTAATCAAATTCTTTATATTTACCAAAGCTTTCTCCGATTTGGATAATTTTGCCTTTTTCTTTTTCCCTTTCTTTTTCTTGCCCTCTTTTCCAAGGTCAGTTGTACCATCTGCAATCAAGGTTCCTGGATCGCCATCAACCCCAGGAGTAGTATCCAGTTTATCTCCATCCTTGCGTTTGGCTGATTTGGGTCTGGAAATAAGGAAATATCCTTGATAATAGATATATATAATACAACACCAATTTTGTGCAATTTGAATTATGAAAGGTCTTTTTCATTAATTTTTGTTTGTTGGTTTTTTTTGTGTGTGCATGTAACTATAATAAGTTGCCACAACATCACCACACATCACTAACCATAGTTTAACATCACCACACATCACTAACCATAGTTTAACATCACCACACATCACTAACCATAGTTTAACATCACCACACATCACTAACCATAGTTTAACATCACCACACATCACTTACCATAGTTTAACATCACCACACATCACTAACCATAGTTTAACATCACCACACATCACTAACCATAGTTTAACATCACCACACATCACTAACCATAGTTTAACATCACTAACCATAGTTTAACATCACCACACATCACTAACCATAGTTTAACATCACCACACATCACTAACCATAGTTTAATCATTAGTCAAATACATGGTGTGTCAAAAACAACAGGTATACATTAATTTATCTAAAGTGTAAGCAATCACAAATGATGTTGATTGAAAAACAGCTTTCTTATTGTCTCTCCCCATTTGACAGGGAGACAACACAATGAGCTGGCATATTCTCAGCAGAGAATACCCCCACAGCTGCCAGCATGCCATGATTAAAATGTAAACACAGAGAAAGTGGGCAAATATTTTTCAGTCTGTCCATAATAAGAGGTGTGCACAAGGCAGATTTGTTTACATATAATCATTGATTATATTGATATTAACTATAACACCACAAGGGAAGGAGAGATCCACAGATTCAAAACACCCCCACCCCTTTTCCAACCCACTTCTGGTACTGATACCTGTATCCTTTCTGTGGGCTATATACTTACTTTTATACCTATGTAAATTATGCACAGTGGTTTAACTCCAAACTAATGTATAAGATTTCATCTGAGTAAACTCAGGTCATTGGTCACACAGGGGCTAAGCCCATTTTGGGCCTGAACTCTGTGATACCATAAATATAGAATTCTATATTTATGGTATCACAGAGTTTGGGCCCAAAACGGGCTTAGCCCCTGTGATTAGTCAATCAAAAATTGAATGTCGGTCAATTGTTAGACAATTTCAAAGCATGACATACCATTCAACAATATTGTTCTGAAAATTACCTGAATAGTAATTTTAGTTTGAATTAAAATAACAATGAATGTGATTCAGAAAGTTAAAGTATCAAATGGCCTTGTGGTTACATATCATCTTGGAGTTATTAATCATTGTGCATTCAATTTACAAAGAAGTAAAATACAAGCATCCAATGCAGGTATTGCTAGTGAGTGAAGTGAAATACAAGCATCCAATGCAGGTACTGCCAGTGAGTGTTGGATGGTTTGAGCATCCTCCCTTGTGGTGTTTTATAATATACATGTATATATGGTTTTTCTTAGGGTGAAAATTTTCAATGTTACCCTCAACTACAGGTGATCTATATCTAAAGGTTATGACCCTGAATGAAAACAGTATATCGGTGGTCACAGTAAACAATTGTATCCTCCCAAGTACTGATTAACATCTTTTTGGGTAATAAAGTGACAACAGATGGTGGATCAAATACAGATATCTAGCAGAGACTCTCAAATGCAAGAACAGTTTTAGGAACCTATTAAAGCAGCCACCACACCATCTGGACAAAACTAAAATCATACATTCTGCCCATCCTTTTATAGGTGTTAGAGTGTTGGCAAATGATGGAGAGTGACCTAAAGAAGCTGTCAATGTTTGATACAAGTCCCCAAAAAGAACACTTAGAATATTTTGTCCAAATATTATCTCAAAACGTGACCTCAACAGATGCCATCAAGAGGACAGAGCCACAATCATCACCAGAGAACAATGGAAAGTGCTTGCATATTGGTCACATACTCAGAAGGGATTTAGACAGTATTATCAAAACAGCTCTTTTGGACACCAGAGGGAAAATGGAAAAGAGGGAGACCCAAAGGCACCTAGCAACGAAAGGAATTAGGGCACACTTCAGAAGCTAGTCATTGACAGAAGGGGATGAAGAAACCTCATTACTGCCCCATACGCCCAAGGCGTCATGGGCTGTAAGTAAGTAAGTGCTACCTATCAATATGATAAATACATGTGACAAATCCCATTGGTGCATTTCCAATGTGATGTGTGACACTGCATTGTGGGTTTCCTATGGGTACTCCAGTTTCCTCCCACTTAAAGGCCCCCTAGCGCAAACATCCGTGAAAGTCGGTAAAATAGCTAGTATATAGTTAATGTCATTTGTTGATTATGTATGTCCGACTTTAAAAATAAAAATTATTATTTAATAATTATCATTATTATTGTGCAAAGTTTTAAATAAAGTTGACTGAAAACTGTTGTAGTACAAATTACAAAAGTTATGTAAATTCAGTGTTTCGGACACACGGACGAAATAGAACAATGTTAATCACTAGAGACGCAAATTTAAAAAAATCCGAGTAAATTCTAGCTGTTGAATTTCACCGATGTAGATCTGCCTTTTAAATTTTATGTTTTATCATTCTAAAGTAAAAACTTATCAGATTCTATAAAAATGTAAGAGAAATCAAGCTTACTTTTTCTTTCCTTTCTTTTTCAAAGGCATTCTGAGATATATTGACTAACTGAGATTCGTATCTAATGTACATAGAGGGATGTCAAGGTCGATTTTAGACTGGTTCCCGGTGCAGGTTTCCGGGTGGGTGTAATGTCCTGATAAGTGTAATGACCTGATTGACCTGATGGGGTATAAAGTAATATTGTTAAGGAAATAAACGTTGTATTGAAATAATTTTTGTTTCTTATATCTTGTTTTATCATTCTTTATGATATTAGAAAAGAAGAAATTACAAGAATTTATTTTAATACCCTTTTTATCGCATTTAGCAAAAGCGAAGGGTGTAATATCCTGATAATTAGTGTAATGTCCTGATGAAGTATTTTACCAATCTGAGCTGTAATGTTAAGTGTATATCTTTATTTTTTGTAGTCATTATTTTGTACGAATAGTTATATTTAATATGTTGTAAAACATAATTATTAAATATTGTTTAAACGAGTATTATAACGAGTTTTCTTCCGCGGTGGTGTAATGTCCTGATGAAGAATGACCTGATGAGATTTTCTGCGGTGTAATGTCCTGATGAAGATTGACCTGATAAGACGTGTCGTATAGCTTTATTACTTTAACAAGTTGATTTGAAAGTTATATGAAAGAAGTAGTATTTATATATATTGATTATTTCTAAAGTTTTCATAAAGATTATTTTAATTTCGGCATTTTGAAAGGAGTATATTTGCTATTCCAAAAATTGGTATATTGAAATTATTTGTTTGTGCGTCGCATGCAATATTTTAGGTAATACTTTTCATTTATTATTTCTAACGTTTATCTTAATTATTTATTCATTCATCCAATCCTGGGCTATGTTGGGCATACAAAATTCAAGAAGAAAAAAATCAAGATAAGTACACAATCACAACAATATATGTTATGACATACACATGTACGATGCATGACAATATAAGATATGTATAATTTACGAATTATACCAGAGTTATACATGTTTTTATCGTATGAACAGTGTTTATTATTATTCAAGTTCTTCTTTTGAAAATATTAATGAAAAATTACCAAGTAAAACGTTGTAATATTATACAAATCTTACTTCATATGAATTCGATAATCTTGATATTTGAATTCGATAATCTTGATATTTATATGCGGAAATTTTGATTTATATTTGACAATCTTGTTCAATTTTTCAAATATAAATAACAAGATTATCGAATATAAATCAAGATATGTATAAAACTGCAATATTAACTGCAATTTGTTATCTGTATTTGACGTGATAGTTTAAATTATTTTTGATGTTACCGAATTCTTTACTACCATTCATACTTTAACCTCAGCGATTAAAGATGTGCCTTTGATATTCTGAAAATTAATTGCTAAATTGAAATTAATTTGTTTTTACATCGCAGTATTTCAGCCTTGAAGTCGAAATAAGCCAGGTAAACGGTAGTTACTCACAATTGCCAAATTATTTAGCTTGCGTCACTTGGACTATCGGGATTGGATACTTTATTTTCCTTTATTAACTTCTCCAAATTATAAGTATTCAAAATCATTGGATGCCAATTCTGTATGGTTCCAATTTGGAAATTCATGCATAATAAAATAGTTTTTGTTTAATTTCATTCTACACACAAGCAGAAATTGAAACATTATTTTTTAAAAAGTTTTTTTGACTTCTTACATGTTTTTGGTCAATGTTTTTCCCAGCTACATGAACATATGAATGTACATATTTATTTGATATATAATTCAGGAAACAAATGTTTTGTCCACTGTTTCATTTCGCTCAGTACTATCACTATCTAAATTATGCAATCAACATATCATTATTAACATTAAACAAATCTATCCTTTAATTTGAATTTATCAATAATACTCGTAACAGTTTTCATCAGGTCATTCCAATATCAGGTCATTACACCTCTGCAAATTTAAAATAACAAATAACCATCGTTAATTTATAAATCTTCGATTTTTTTTTTAAATATCATTTCAAAAAATTAATGTTTGTGAAAATATTCAATATAAAAACAAATAACGCCGAAAGAAGCTTTGTCTACTATAAAAACAGCACATCAGGACATTACTCTATAACCCTCTATCGTGTCATCAGGTCATTCCGATATCAGGACATTACACCCTAGGTTTAGTTGAAATCTAAAATAATAAAAAATAACCGGGTATTATAAAAAAAATAATTGAATATCATAAGATATATACCAACTCATATACATAACTGATTTGGGTGCATAAAACATCGTAGAAATATATCATTTTTGTAGAAATGTCCCATCAGGACATTACACTAAATATTAGGTCATTACACCCCTCGGGTTTGAAAATTATGAATTATAATGCATTAAGACGCATATAATTTTTTAAAATCATTATCATATGAAAGAAAGGTGTATATTTAATCAGAACAAATCTTAAAATATAATCTTTTTGATATATACTTCAGCGGAGATTGAATTATACCCCATCAGGTCAATCAGGTCATTACACTTATCAGGTCATTACACCGACCCCAGGTTTCCGGATGCCGCATCGAAAGTGAAAGTAGACTGGAGAGTACACGACGCGATGCCGCACGACTACTACGAGTATCTTTTTGCTGGGATAGTACTTTTCTGTTCTTTATGTGTATTTTACCTTTCACATAAATTTTGGTCATATAAAAGAAAGTTGATATATAGCAGTAGTGAATTTTCATCTTGCATTAACCCTAATTGTGTTAGATGTATCCGGTATCGACAAGTTATAGTGAGAGCTTGTGAGCGATATAAACAACTGTGCAAACTTCAGACAGAATTCGTAGGTTGGACACAAAGAATAGAAAAATCTCTGCAAATTAATTCGAAACATAACTCAAGTGGAAATATGTCAGATGACAGGGGTTCAAATCCTCAGGTTTTCGATCTAAAAGATCTAAACTCTGAAGAGTTTTACAACCCATATTCATGTGAAAAGTTAGCAGATGATGTTAAAATGTTAGAAGGGAAAAAGGAAACAATTTTTTCAGATTTTCTGACAGTAAATGAGCCAGAGTATCAGCATCTCTGGTTGAAGAATGACACCCCAAATGGGCACTGGCGTGTATTTCATCTCATTAACCAAGGGAAAGTGGTGGAAAATAATGTTACATTATGTGAAAGAACATTTGCCCTGCTATCCAATTTAAAGAATGTAATGAATAGGAATGTGTTTGGAAATGTGCTGTTTTCTGTGGTCAACCCAGGAACAACAATATCTAGACACTATGGACCAACCAATATCCGAATTAGATGCCATTTAGGTGTGTGATACAATTATTACTGTTTCAGGTTTTTAAATTCAGATAGCTATAACCCAGCTTTTTAAATTTATGCCTCTCAGATATTTATGACGCTTATAATATTACATTTTCTGGGAAAATCATGAGTGCATGGCCCAGAATATAACAAACTTTTTCAAAAAGATGGAAAATGGTGGGGGTTTTTTTGTGGACATTAGTCATTAAAAGCAATAAATATATGTGTAATATATATATTTGATGCTACTTAAAATTACTGTAGAGTAGTACTGGTAATTTGAACATTAATATGTCAGTGTAAAATAGCACAGACAATTTACAACTTGACAGAGTAACCTCCCCTAAAAACACTACAATCTTACAATTTTACATCATCTTTTATTTATAATATTTCTTTCTTTTTATCGATATATCATATTCTATAGTAATTTTACACTTTTGTCATTTTAAGTGTTAGAAAGAAAAAATTGACTGTTACTGTACAACAAAAGTAGTTGAGTGTCTATGTTACATGTACATATAGCTGAGACTATTAACAACATGAACAACGAAAACACAGCTTGAAAAACATGTCAACATGCTTTCAAGGTTTTCGTTTTTCTGTGATGAAAGAGCATTTAGTAATACTTTGAGTGCTAGTCTTCATCATGTCAATATTTTTTGTATACTCCCCACAAATGTCTGGGTTCAGTATTTTTTATTAACTAGGCTTATCGAAATTCTGATAAAGAGGCTGATTGGCAAGTTTGAATAGGCAATACCTGTGCCCATAGAGTTACTTTGAATTGAATTTGAGAGAATGGATTAGCATAAACTTTACTATCTTTCCACTGAAATAAAAACAGATTCAGTGTTTAGAACATTTTTCTTCTGGAAAAGATGTGTTTGGACTCTACCTTGCATATTCATAATGTAATTTGATGTGATGTTTTGAATGACCCTGTTTAAAATTCATGTACATTATTTTCCATTACTTGTAATAAAGTATGATTTTTTATTCTTTTATTTAAAGAACTCGCAATTTTTATTAGGCAATATAGAGTGCCAAATTAACATAAACTCAAATAATTGAACTGAAGATATCGGTAATTATTTGAAGATATCATCAATTCATTTGATATGCACAACAATTCAATTAAAGATCTCTTCATATACAGTAATTAATGAAATCTTCAATTCTGAATTACTGCACACATCAATTGAATTGTTACTCTCTTCAAATGAATGGATGATATGAACGATTGAATTGATGAGCACTACAATTCAATTGAAGATGGCAATAATTTGATTAATGCGTGCATCAATTCAATTAATGTGTGCAATACTTGAATTAGTGCTCTCTTCATTTGAATTCATGATATCATTATGATTAATTCAATTGATGCGTGCAACTATTCTTTTAGAGAGAGCAACTATCTAATTTGAGATATCTTCAATTCAACATATATACAATTGAATTAATGATCTATTTAATTGAATTGTTGCTTTCTTTATTAAAAAGAATTAATTCCTTATACAAAATCATTGTAAATAATTAAAGATATTTGAATTTAAGAGATCAATCACATCATTTATACATTCCCTATTGATTTTGGGGTCCAAAGGTCAAGCTCACTGATATCGAAGTAGCAATATGGTTCCGGGCTCTAAAGCATTATCCTTTCCACCTACAGTGACAGTCACCATATACATATGGACTACCCATGGGACAAAAATTTTCCCTATTGATTTTGGGGTCAAAGGTCAAGTGCACTCGTAGAGAAGAGACTACCCAAGGTTTTGTCATGCCCTTTCTTTTTTACACTTGGAAAAGAGGTAATTTATAACAACACCTATGGGAGATTGGGGTAGGGGGTATTCTTAGTGAGCATTGCTCACAGTACCTCTTGTTGTGACACTTGCAGACTTGCCTTAAAAAAACTTTCCAATTATTGAAAGTCTGAAAATGTGTAAGATGTATAATAGAAATTATATGTGATTTATCAGTTTGACTAATTAAATCCTTAGTTTGTTCTATATTATAGATAGGGGCAACTCTTTTACAGTTCAATTAACTATTGTAAAATACCATAGACATATATAAAAATTGTATTTTTAATGTTTTAGTGATAAAATTTGGAAAGTGTGAACTTGATATCTTTCATTCTTAAGTCGATATGCGTAATTTAAATATGTGTGCAATTTTCCTGAAAAACGGGGAACCGTGAGATAATACGAGACTTGGGGAAGTTGCTAATTTCTGTTTTGTATGTCTTTGAAAATACAGACTCCAATAAATTGTCAGTCAGTTCTTTACTTTGGATTATAACCAATGATTGATTTTGAATGATTTTAATTTATTGTTTTACACTATACTGTCACATTCTGTCTTTCAGGGCTAGTAACTGTTGATAAGTGTTCTCTGACAGTGTCTGGGCAACAGAGAAAATGGGAGAAGGGAGAATGTTTGTTGTTCAATGACTCTTTTGCCCATGAAGTCCATCACAAGGGTGGAGAGGAGGATGGTTCTCGGTGTGTGTTTATTGTGGATCTCTGGCACCCAGACATAACACATCAAGAGAGGAATGCAATAGACTACATATTTTCTCCTGTAAACAAGTAGCACTTCTATATAAGGAACATGTACTTTCAAATGTTGTCCTGTGATGTAAGAACTTGAATAAACAATATTGTCATAAAAATAACAGCATAAAGTGAATTCTTGAATCCTGTGTATGTCTCTATTACAGTACTAGCACTTATATGGTGCGTGTGTGTGTGTGTGTGTGTGTGTGTGTGTGTATATATATATATATATATATATATATATATATATATATATTGTCATCGTTGGACTCCCTCCATCTCAAGAGACAATGGTTACACTAGGTTAAGCCATGTCCAGTCGCTGCATCTCCTCGTGTGGCTGTGAAGGCCAATGCAGGAGTGGCAGTTTTTGCCGCAAAGGTTACAGGTGTAGATTGTCACCACCTGGTCTGTGGAGCTGGACTCGTGGGTGGCTCTTTTCTTCTTCAGGCAGTTGATGCGCTTCTGCTCAGCTTGTTTGGTGCCGCTTTGCACAGTGGCTCTTCAGGAGTCGCAGTATCCTGCAAGGCTTTCCCACGACTGAGTGTCGATTCCAGCACTTTTCATGTCCCTTTTGCAGGTGTCTTTGAAGCGCAATCTGGGGCAACCTTAGGAGTTTGGAACCTCCTGAGAGCTCCCCATTCAGCAGATCCTTAGGCATCTGGCCATCCTCCATTCTGCAAATGTGGCCTAGCCAGCAGAGGCGGTGCTGACTCAGGAGGGTGTAGGTGGTGGGCAGTCCAGCGCGCTCCAACACGTCAATGTTGGGGATTCTGTCGTGCCATCTGACCCCGAGTATGCGTCTTAGACAGCGCAGATGGAAGCTGTTCAGTTGCTTTTCCTGGGCGGTGGATGATGTCTAAGTTTCGCTAGAGTAGAGGAGTGTGGACAAGGCACAGGCTCTGTACACCTGCATCTTAGTATTCATCATCAGGTTGTTGTTGGCCCACCCTCTCTTGTGTAGCTTTGACATCACTGCGGCTGCTTTGGCAATCCAGGAGTTGATCTCTGACTCAAGACAGAGGTTTGCGCTGATATTGGACCCCAAGTACTGAAATCTTGTCAACTGCATTGAGCTCCTGACTCCCAATATGGATGCTCGTAAGGAGGATGGAGGTCAGTTCTCTTCCCCATCACTTCAGACTTTTTTATGCTGATTGTGAGGCCACATTCATCGCACACAAGAGCAAAGCGGTCAATCGGCCTCTGGAGTGCTTTGGTGTGTGTTACTTAGGCAGTATCATTGGCAAAGAGGGTCACCCTGATGGTGACATGCCTGATCTTGGTCTTGGCTAGTAGCCTGGCCAGATTTTACAGCCTGCCGTCGGATCGCATGTGCAGGTAGACTCCATCCTTATTTTCTGTAATGGCACGGGTCAGGAGCATCGAGAAAAAGATCCCGAAGAGGGTTGGGGTGAGTACACAGCCCTGCATGACTCTGCTGATGATGGGGAACAGGTCTGATGTTAAGCCATTGTAGCTCACTCTGCAGCTGTCTCACTGAAAAGATCATGTCGATGGTTGATGTCGATACCCTTAATCCGCACTGAGATTCAGGGTAAACTCTTGACGCTATGATCTGCAGTCAGGCCAAAATGACTCTTGCAAAGTCTTTGCCGAAATTGCTCAACAAGGAGATGCCCTGGTCGCCTTTGTGTTTGTAGAGAGTCACTATTTTGTTGCCACGCATGTCTCATAGTACAGAGCCTTCTTTCCAGCACAGGCAGAGCTGTTTGTGTAGGTCCTTGATCAATTCTTCATTCCCCACCATGATCAGCTCTAGTGGTATGTCATCTTCG
This sequence comes from Ostrea edulis, assembly GCF_947568905.1. Classification (NCBI taxonomy): domain Eukaryota; kingdom Metazoa; phylum Mollusca; class Bivalvia; order Ostreida; family Ostreidae; genus Ostrea; species Ostrea edulis. Next base: position 51,495,888 of record NC_079164.1, read on the forward strand.
CTAGGGACTTTGCCGGCTGCGAGACAGTCCATGGCCATGCCAAATTCCTCTGTTGTTGGCTCTTTGTTCAGAGTGGGTAGCTGGCTGGTCTCGCTGAACGCTGCGTTGGTCACGACATTTTGCGTGTTGTAGAGCTCAAGGTAGTGCTCTACCCAACGCTCCATCTGCTTCTTGTCGGTGATATTCTCGCCTGTCTTGGTCTTATGCGGGACACTCTTGGTGGTGGATGGGCCCATGGCTTCTTTGATGCCAGCATACATACCGCCTGTGTTGCCGTGGTCTGCGTCTGCCTGTATCCTCTGGCTTAGCTTGAGCCAGTAGTCATAAGTGCAGCACCAAGCTGTCTGCTGGCATTTGCTGCGGGCAACCCTGAGTGCGTTTTTTGTGGCCTGGCACGGGTTGTTCTCATATCCTAGTTGCGCAGCATTTTGACCTAAATTGCAAGTTCCATCTCTTCCCAGTTCTCAAACCAGTCCTCGTTCCGATGCTCCTTCTTCCCAAGGGCCTCTAGCCTGGTATAGGAATGTACGCATTTGCTTCCTCTTTGCATCCGCAGCTGTGTCACCTGGAGTTTTTTTTTTCCAGTGACGTTCTTGAAGTTTCATGTAGTCTCTGGGAAAAGGAACTGCACGAGGCTCAGCTAGTTGATGCATGGGAGGCTCTTGGTCTTGATGTGGTGCATTTTGTGTGGGATGAGGTGGATCTTGGAGTGGATTAGTATGTGGTTCGTGTTACAGTCAGCACTGTGCATGCTTCTGGTGTTCACATTGTTCAGGTCCCCCTCCTGGTCAGTATCATGTTGAGCTGATGCCAATGCTTGGATCGTGGATGGCGCCATGACACTTTGTGTCTATCTTTGTGCTGGAAGAAGGTGTTCTTCACAGCCAGGTTGTTATTGGAGCACAGCCCGAGAAGTCTCTAACAGTTGTCGTTTATCTTTCCAATCCCATGATGTCCAATGACTGAAGACCAGGCTTCAAATTCCGCATAAAGTCTCCCATGATGAAGAGTGCTTCTT